>NW_026114616.1:300000-466046 GCF_025201925.1 Gopherus flavomarginatus
GGGTTGGGACCCTGGAGCTGGTATTGGGGCCCCCAGGGTTTGGACCCCTGGAGCTGGTGTTGGGGACCCCAGGGGTTATGCCACTGGAGCTATGGTTCGGGCACTCAGGGGTTTGGGCCCCTGGAGCTGCTGTTGGGGGGCCCCCAGGGGTTGGGCCCCTGGAGCTGGTGTTGGGGCCCCAGGGGTTAGGCCCCTGGAGCTATGGTTCGGGCGCTCAGGGGTTGAGCCCCTGGAACTATGGTTCGGGTGCTCAGGGCTTGGTCCCCTGGAGCTGGGGTAGAGGGACACCCAGGGGTTGTGCCCCTGGAGCTGGGGTTGGGGCCCCAGGGGGTTAGGCCCCTGGAGCTATGGTTCGAGCGCTCAGGGTTGGGCCCCTGGAGCTGCTGTTGGGGCCCCCAGGGGTTGGGCCCCTGGAGCTGGTGTTGGGGCCCCAGGGGTTAGGCCCCCTGGAGCTATGGTTCGGGGGCTCAGGGGTTGGGCCCCTGGAGATGCTGTTGGGGCCTCCAGGGGTTGGGCCCCTGGAGCTGGTGTTGGGGCCCCCAGGTTTTGGGCCCCTTGAGCTGGTGTTGGGGCCCCAGGGGTTAGGCCCCTGGAGCTATGGTTCGGGCGCACAGGGGTTGGGCCCCTGGAGCTAGTGTTGGGGCCCCCAGGGGTTGGGCCCCTGGAGCTGGGGTTGGGGCCCCTGACCTAAAGTCACCCCCTGCTCTCCCATCCCCCACACAGACAGTCCACACTCCATCACAGTAATGCCCAGAGCATTTCACGCATGGAGCAACAGTAACACTGTGTGGCCATGCAAGGTAATGCCCAGAGCATTTCCTGCATGGAGCAAGAGTGACACCGTTTGGCCACATAGGGTAATGCACAGAGCATTTCCCCGCATGGAGCAACAGTGACACCATGTAGTCACACAGGGTAATGCAGATAGCATTTCCTGTATGGAGCTATGGTTCGGGAGCTCTGGGGTTGGGCCCTGGAGCTGGTGTTGGGGCCCTAGGGGTTAGGCCCCTGGCGCTATGGTTCGGGCACTCAGGGGTTGGGCCCTTG
This sequence comes from Gopherus flavomarginatus, assembly GCF_025201925.1. Taxonomy (NCBI): domain Eukaryota; kingdom Metazoa; phylum Chordata; order Testudines; family Testudinidae; genus Gopherus; species Gopherus flavomarginatus. The sequence continues at coordinate 301,048 of NW_026114616.1, forward strand.
GAGCTGGGGTGGGGGCCCCCAGAGGTTAGGCCCCTGGAGCTATGCTTCGGGCACTCAGGGGTTTGGCCCGTGGAGCTGGTGTTGGGGCCCCCCAGGGGTTAGGCACCTGGAGGTATTGTTCGGGCGCTAAGGGGTTGGGCCCTTTGAGCTGGTGCTGGGACCCCCAGGGATTAGGCCCCTGGAGCTATGGTTCGGGCGCATAGGGGTTGGGACCCTGGAGCTGGTATTGGGGCCCCCAGGGTTTGGACCCCTGGAGCTGGTGTTGGGGACCCCAGGGGTTATGCCCCTGGAGCTATGGTTCGGGCACTCAGGGGTTGGATCCCTGGAGCTGGTGTTGGGGCCCCCAGGGGTTGGGCCCCTGGAGCTCTGGTTCGGTGCCTCCAGGGGTTAGGCCCCTGGAGATATGGTTCGGGCACTCAGGGGTTGGGCCCCTGGAGCTGGTGTTGGGGCCCGAGGGGTTAGGCCCCTGGAGCTATGGTTCGGGCGCTCAGGGGTTGGGCCCCTGGAACTATGGTTCGGGCGCTCAGGGGTTGGTCCCCTGGAGCTGGGGTAGAGGGACCCAGGGGTTGTGCCCCTGGAGCTGGGGTTGGGACCCCCGGGGGTTAGGCCCCTGGAGCTACTGTTCGAGCGCTCAGGGGTTGGGCCCCTGGAGCTGCTGTTGGGGCCCCCCGGGGTTGGGCCCCTGGAGCTGGTGTTGGGGCCCCAGGGGTTAGGCCCCTGGAGATATGGTTCGGGCACTCAGGGGTTGGGCCGCTGGAGCTGGTGTTGGGGCCCGAGGGGTTAGGCCCCTGGAGCTATGGTTCGGGCGCTCAGGGGTTGAGCCCCAGCAACTATGGTTCGGGTGCTCAGGGCTTGGTCCCCTGGAGCTGGGGTAGAGGGACCCAGGGGTTGTGCCCCTGGAGCTGGGGTTGGGGCCCCGGGGGTTAGGCCCCTGGAGCTATGGTTCGAGCGCTCAGGGTTTGGGCCCTTGGAGCTGCTGTGGGGCCCCCAGGGGTTAAGCCCCTGGAGCTGGTGTTGAGGGCCCAGGGGTTAGGCCCTGGAGCTATGGTTCGGGCGCTCAGGGGTTGGGGCCCCTGGAGATGCTGTTGGGGCCTCCAGGGGCTTGGGCCCCTGGAGCTGGTGTTGGGGCTCCCAGGGGTTGGGCCCCTGGAGCTGGTGTTGGGGCCCAGGGGTTAGGCCCCTGGAGCTATGGTTCGGGCGCTCAGGGTTTGGGCCCCTGGAACTATGGTTCGGGCGCTCAGGGGTTGGGCCCCTGGAGCTGGTGTTGGGGCCCCCAGGGGTTGGGCCCCTGGAGCTGGTGTTGGGGCTCCAGGGGTTAGGCCCCTGGATCTATGGTTCGGGCGCACAGGGGTTGGGCCCCTGGAGCTGGTGGTGGGGCCCCCAGGGGTTGGACCCCTGGAGCTAGTGTTGGGGGCCCCAGGGGTTGGGCCCCTGGAGCTGGGGTTGGGGCCCCTGACCTAAAGTCACCCCCTGCTCTCCCATCCCCCACACAGACAGTCCACACTCCATCACAGTAATGCCCAGAGCATTTCACGCATGGAGCAACAGTAACACTGTGTGGCCATGCAGGGTAATGCCCAGAGCATTTCCTGCATGGAGCAAGAGTGACACCGTTTGGCCACATAGGGTAATGCACAGAGCATTTCCCCGCATGGAGCAAACAGTGACACCATGTAGTCACACAGGGTAATATACAGAGCATTTCCCCGCATGGAGAAACAGTGACACCATGTGGTCACACAGGGTAATGCAGATAGCATTTCCTTATGGAGCTATGGTTCGGGAGCTCTGGGGTTGGGCCCTGGAGCTGGTGTTGGGGCCCTAGGGGTTAGGCCCCTGGCGCTATGGTTCGGGCGCTCAGGGGTTGGGCCCTTGGAGCTGGGGTGGGGGCCCCCAGGGGTTAGGCCCCTGGAGCTATGCTTCGGGCACTCAGGGGTTTGTCCCGTGGAGCTGGTGTTGGGGCCCCCCCCAGGGGTTAGGCACCTGGAGGTATTGTTCGGGCGCTAAGGGGTTGGGCCCTTGGAGTGGTGCTGGGACCCCCAGGGATTAGGCCCCTGGAGCTATGGTTCGGGCGCATACGGGTTGGGACCCTGGAGCTGGTATTGGGGCCCCCAGGGTTTGGACCCCTGGAGCTGGTGTTGGGGACCCCAGGGTTATGCCACTGGAGCTATGGTTCGGGCACTCAGGGGTTGGGCCCCTGGAGCTGCTGTTGGGGCCCCCAGGGGTTGGGCCCCTGGAGCTGGTGTTGGGTCCACAGGGGTTAGGCCCCTGGAGATATGGTTCGGGCACTCAGGGGTTGGGCCGCTGGAAGCTGGTGTTGGGGCCCGAGGGGTTCAGGCCCCTGGAGCTATGGTTCGGGCGCTCAGGGGTTGAGCCCCTGGAACTATGGTTCGGGCGCTCAGGGCTTGGTCCCCTGGAGCTGGGGTAGAGGGACCCAGGGGTTGTGCCCCTGGAGCTGGGGTTGGGGCCCCCGGGGGTTAGGCCCCTGGAGCTATGGTTCGAGCGCTCAGGGGTTGGGCCCCTGGAGCTGCTGTTGGGGCCCCCGGGCTTGGGCCCCTGGAGCTGGTGTTGGGGCCCCAGGGGTTAGGCCCCTGGAGCTATGGTTCGGGCACTCAGGGGTTGGGCCGCTGGAGCTGGTGTTGGGGCCCGAGGGGTTAGGCCCCTGGAGCTATGGTTCGGGCGCTCAGGGGTTGAGCCCCTGGAACTATGGTTCGGGTGCTCAGGGCTTGGTCCCCTGGAGCTGGGGTAGAGGGACCCAGGGGTTGTGCCCCTGGAGCTGGGGTTGGGGCCCCCGGGGGTTAGGCCCCTGGAGCTATGGTTCGAGCGCTCAGGGTTTGGGCCCTTGGAGCTGCTGTTGGGGCCCCCAGGGGTTAAGCCCCTGGAGCTGGTGTTGGGGCCCCAGGGGTTAGGCCCCTGGAGCTATGGTTCGGGCGCTCAGGGGTTTGGGCCCCTGGAGATGCTGTTGGGGCCTCCAGGGGTTGGGCCCCTGGAGCTGGTGTTGGGGCCCCCAGGTGTTGGGCCCCTGGAGCTGGTGTTGGGGCCCCAGGGGTTAGGCCCCTGGAGCTATGGTTCGGGCGCACATTGGGTTGGGCCCCTTGGAGCTGGTGGTGGGGCCCCCAGGGGTTGGTCCCCTGGAGCTAGTGTTCGGGCCCCAAGGGGTTGGGCCCCTGGAGCTGGGGTTGGGGCCCCTGACCTAAAGTCACCCCTGCTCTCCCATCCCCCACACAGACAGTCCACACTCCATCACAGTAATGCCCAGAGCATTTCACGCATGGAGCAACAGTAACACTGTGTGGCCATGCAGGGTAATGCCCAGAGCATTTCCTGCATGGAGCAAGAGTGACACCGTTTGGCCACATAGGGTAATGCACAGAGCATTTCCCCGCATGGAGCAACAGTGACACCATGTAGTCACACAGGGTAATGAGCATTTCCCCGCATGGAGCAACAGTGACACCATGTGGTCACACAGGGTAATGCAGATAGCATTTCCTGTATGGAGCTATGGTTCGGGAGCTCTGGGGTTGGGCCCTGGAGCTGGTGTTGGGGCCCTAGGGGTTAGGCCCCTGGCGCTATGGTTCGGGCGCTCAGGGGTTGGGCCCTTGGAGCTGGGGTGGGGGCCCCCAGGGGTTAGGCCCCTGGAGCTATGCTTCGGGCACTCAGGGGTTTGGCCCGTGGAGCTGGTGTTGGGGCCCCCCAGGGGTTAGGCACCTGGAGGTATTGTTCGGGCGCTAAGGGGTTGGGCCCTTTGAGCTGGTGCTGGGACCCCCAGGGATTAGGCCCCTGGAGCTATGGTTCGGGCGCATAGGGGTTGGGACCCTGGAGCTGGTATTGGGGCCCCCAGGGTTTGGACCCCTGGAGCTGGTGTTGGGGACCCCAGGGGTTATGCCCCTGGAGCTATGGTTCGGGCACTCAGGGGTTGGGCCCCTGGAGCTGGTGTTGGGGCCCGAGGGGTTGGGCCCCTGGAGCTGCTGTTGGGGCCCCCAGGGGTTGGGCCCCTGGAGCTGGTGTTGGGGCCCCAGGGGTTAGGCCCCTGGAGATATGGTTCGGGCACTCAGGGGTTGGGCCGCTGGAGCTGGTGTTGGGGCCCGAGGGGTTAGGCCCCTGGAGCTATGGTTCGGGCGCTCAGGGGTTGAGCCCCTGGAACTATGGTTCGGGTGCTCAGGGCTTGGTCCCCTGGAGCTGGGGTAGAGGGACCCAGGGGTTGTGCCCCTGGAGCTGGGGTTGGGGCCCCCGGGGGTTAGGCCCCTGGAGCTATGGTTCGAGCGCTCAGGGGTTGGGCCCTTGGAGCTGCTGTTGGGGCCCCCAGGGGTTGGGCCCCTGGAGCTGGTGTTGGGGCCCAGGGGTTAGGCCCCTGGAGCTATGGTTCGGGCGCTCAGGGGTTGGGCCCCTGGAGATGCTGTTGGGGCCTCCAGGGGTTGGGCCCCTGGAGCTGGTGTTGGGGCCCCAGGGGTTGGGCCCCTGGAGCTGGTGTTGGGGCCCCAGGGGTTAGGCCCCTGGAGCTATGGTTCGGGCGCACAGGGGTTGGGCCCCTGGAGCTAGTGTTGGGGCCCCCAGGGGTTGGGCCCCTGGAGCTGGGGTTGGGGCCCCTGACCTAAAGTCACCCCCTGCTCTCCCATCCCCCACACAGACAGTCCACACTCCATCACAGTAATGCCCAGAGCATTTCACGCATGGAGCAACAGTAACACTGTGTGGCCATGCAGGGTAATGCCCAGAGCATTTCCTGCATGGAGCAAGAGTGACACCGTTTGGCCACATAGGGTAATGCACAGAGCATTTCCCCGCATGGAGCAACAGTGACACCATGTAGTCACACAGGGTAATATACAGAGCATTTCCCCGCATGGAGCAACAGTGACACCATGTGGTCACACAGGGTAATGCAGATAGCATTTCCTGTATGGAGCTATGGTTCGGGAGCTCTGGGGTTGGGCCCTGGAGCTGGTGTTGGGGCCCTAGGGGTTAGGCCCCTGGCGCTATGGTTCGGGCGCTCAGGGGTTGGGCCCTTGGAGCTGGGGTGGGGGCCCCCAGGGGTTAGGCCCCTGGAGCTATGCTTCGGGCACTCAGGGGTTTGTCCCGTGGAGCTGGTGTTGGGGCCCCCCAGGGGTTAGGCACCTGGAGGTATTGTTCGGGCGCTAAGGGGTTGGGCCCTTTGAGCTGGTGCTGGGACCCCCAGGGATTAGGCCCCTGGAGCTATGGTTCGGGCGCATACGGGTTGGGACCCTGGAGCTGGTATTGGGGCCCCCAGGGTTTGGACCCCTGGAGCTGGTGTTGGGGACCCCAGGGGTTATGCCACTGGAGCTATGGTTCGGGCACTCAGGGGTTGGGCCCCTGGAGATGGTGTTGGGGCCCGAGGGGTTGGGCCCCTGGAGCTGCTGTTGGGGCCCCCAGGGGTTGGGCCCCTGGAGCTGGTGTTGGGGCCCCAGGGGTTAGGCCCCTGGAGATATGGTTCGGGCACTCAGGGGTTGGGCCGCTGGAGCTGGTGTTGGGGCCCGAGGGGTCAGGCCCCTGGAGCTATGGTTCGGGCGCTCAGGGGTTGAGCCCCTGGAACTATGGTTCGGGTGCTCAGGGCTTGGTCCCCTGGAGCTGGGGTAGAGGGACCCAGGGGTTGTGCCCCTGGAGCTGGGGTTGGGGCCCCCGGGGGTTAGGCCCCTGGAGCTATGGTTCGAGCGCTCAGGGGTTGGGCCCTTGGAGCTGCTGTTGGGGCCCCCAGGGTTGGGCCCCCTGGAGCTGGTGTTGGGGCCCCAGGGGTTAGCACCCTGGAGCTATGGTTTCGGGCGCTCAGGGGTTGGGCCCCCTGGAGATGCTGTTGGGGCCTCCAGGGGTTGGGCCCCTGGAGCTGGTGTTGGGGCCCCCAGGTGTTGGGCCCCTGGAGCTGGTGTTGGGGCCCCAGGGGTTAGGCCCCTGGAGCTATGGTTCGGGCGCACAGGGGTTGGGCCCCTGGAGCTAGTGTTGGGGCCCCCAGAGGTTGGGCCCCTGGAGCTGGGGTTGGGGCCCCTGACCTAAAGTCACCCCCTGCTCTCCCATCCCCCACACAGACAGTCCACACTCCATCACAGTAATGCCCAGAGCATTTCACGCATGGAGCAACAGTAACACTGTGTGGCCATGCAGGGTAATGCCCATAGCATTTCCTGCATGGAGCAAGAGTGACACCGTTTGGCCACAATAGGGTAATGCACAGAGCATTTCCCCGCATGGAGCAACAGTGACACCATGTAGTCATCACAGGGTAATATACAGAGCATTCCCCGCATGGAGCAACAGTGACACCATGTGGTCACACAGGGTAATGCAGATAGCATTTCCTGTATGGAGCTATGGTTCGGGAGCTCTGGGTTGGGCCCTGGAGCTGGTGTTGGGGCCCTAGGGGTTAGGCCCCTGGCGCTATGGTTCGGGCGCTCAGGGTTGGGCCCTTGGAGCTGGGGTGGGGGCCCCCAGGGGTTAGGCCCCTGGAGCTATGCTTCGGGCACTCAGGGGTTGGTCCCGTGGAGCTGGTGTGGGGCCCCCCAGGGGTTAGGCACCTGGAGGTATTGTTCGGGCGCTAAGGGGTTGGGCCCTTTGAAGCTGGTGCTGGGACCCCAGGGATTAGGCCCCTGGAGCTATGGTTCGGGCGCATACGGGTTGGGACCCTGGAGCTGGTATTGGGGCCCCCAGGGTTTGGACCCTGGAGCTGGTGTTGGGGACCCCAGGGGTTATGCCACTGGAGCTATGGTTCGGGCACTCAGGGGTTGGGCCCCTGGAGCTGCTGTTGGGGCCCCCAGGGGTTGGGCCCCTGGAGCTGGTGTTGGGGCCCCAGGGGTTAGGCCCCTGGGGGATATGGTTCGGGCACTCAGGGGTTGGGCCGCTGGAACTATGGTTCGGGTGCTCAGGGCTTGGTCCCCTGGAGCTGGGGTAGAGGGACCCAGGGGTTGTGCCCCTGGAGCTGGGGTTGAGGCCCCCGGGGGTTAGGCCCCCTGGAGCTATGGTTCGAGCGCTCAGGGGTTGGGCCCTTGGAGCTGCTGTTGGGGGCCCCCAGGGGTTGGGCCCCTGGAGCTGGTGTTGGGGGCCCCAGGGGTTAGGCCCCTGGAGCTATGGTTCGGGCGCTCAGGGGTTGGGCCCCTGGAGATGCTGTTGGGGCCTCCAGGGTCGGGCCCCTGGAGCTGGTGTTTGGGGGCCCCCAGGTGTTGGGCCCCTGGAGCTGGTGTTGGGGCCCCAGGGGTTAGGCCCCTGGAGCTATGTTTCGGGCGCACAGGGGTTGGGCCCCTGGAGCTAGTGTTGGGGCCCCCAGGGGTTGGGCCCCTGGAGCTGGGGTTGGGGCCCCTGACCTAAAGTCACCCCCCTGCTCTCCCATCCCCCACACAGACAGTCCACACTCCATCACAGTAATGCCCAGAGCATTTCACGCATGGAGCAACAGTAACACTGTGTGGCCATGCAAGGTAATGCCCAGAGCATTTCCTGCATGGAGCAAGAGTGACACCGTTTGGCCACATAGGGTAATGCACAGAGCATTTCCCCGCATGGAGCAACAGTGACACCATGTAGTCACACAGGGTAATGCAGATAGCATTTCCTGTATGGAGCTATGGTTCGGGAGCTCTGGGGTTGGGCCCTGGAGCTGGTGTTGGGGCCCTAGGGGTTAGGCCCCTGGCGCTATGGTTCGGGCGCTCAGGGGTTGGGCCCTTGGAGCTGGGGTGGGGGCCCCCAGGGGTTAGGCCCCTGGAGCTATGCTTCGGGCACTCAGGGGTTTGTCCCGTGGAGCTGGTGTTGGGGCCCCCCAGGGGTTAGGCACCTGGAGGTATTGTTCGGGCGCTAAGGGGTTGGGCCCTTTGAGCTGGTGCTGGGACCCCCAGGGATTAGGCCCCTGGAGCTATGGTTCGGGCGCATAGGGGTTGGGACCCTGGAGCTGGTATTGGGGCCCCCAGGGTTTGGACCCCTGGAGCTGGTGTTGGGGACCCCAGGGGTTATGCCCCTGGAGCTATGGTTCGGGCACTCAGGGGTTGGATCCCTGGAGCAGGTGTTGGGGCCCCCAGGGGTTGGGCCCCTGGAGCTCTGGTTCGGTGCCTCCAGGGGTTAGGCCCCTGGAGATATGGTTCGGGCACTCAGGGGTTGGGCCCCTGGAGATGCTGTTGGGGCCTCCAGGGGTTGGGCCCCTGGAGCTGGTGTTGGGGCTCCCAGGGGTTGGGCCCCTGGAGCTGGTGTTGGGGCCCCAGGGGTTAGGCCCCTGGAGCTATGGTTCGGGCGCACAGGGGTTGGGCCCCTGGAGCTGGTGGTGGGCCCCCAGGGGTTGGACCCCTGGAGCTAGTGTTGGGGGCCCCAGGGGTCGGGTCCCTGGAGCTGGGGTTGGGGCCCCTGACCTAAAGTCACCCCCTGCTCTCCCATCCCCCACACAGACAGTCCACACTCCATCACAGTAATGCCCGAGCATTTCACGCATGGAGCAACAGTAACACTGTGTGGCCATGCAGGGTAATGCCCAGAGCATTTCCTGCATGGAGCAAGAGTGACACCGTTTGGCCACATAGGGTAATGCACAGAGCATTTCCCCGCATGGAGCAACAGTGACACCATGTAGTCACACAGGGTAATATACAGAGCATTTCCCCGCATGGAGCAACAGTGACACCATGTGGTCACACAGGGTAATGCAGATAGCATTTCCTGTATGGAGCTATGGTTCGGGAGCTCTGGGGTTGGGCCCCTGGAGCTGGTGTTGGGGCCCTAGGGGTTAGGCCCCTGGCGCTATGGTTCGGGCGCTCAGGGGTTGGGCCCTTGGAGCTGGGGTGGGGGCCCCCAGGGGTTAGGCCCCTGGAGCTATGCTTCGGGCGCTAAGGGGTTGGGCCCTTTGAGCTGGTGCTGGGACCCCCAGGGATTAGGCCCCTGGAGCTATGGTTCGGGCGCATACGGGTTGGGACCCTGGAGCTGGTATTGGGGCCCCCAGGGTTTGGACCCCTGGAGCTGGTGTTGGGGGACCCCAGGGGTTATGCCACTGGAGCTATGGTTCGGGCACTCAGGGGTTGGGCCCCTGGAGATGGTGTTGGGGCCCGAGGGGTTTGGGCCCTGGAGCTGCTGTTGGGCCCCCAGGGGTTGGGCCCCTGGAGCTGGTGTTGGGGCCCCAGGGGTTAGGCCCCTGGAGATATGGTTCGGGCACTCAGGGGTTGGGCCGCTGGAGCTGGTGTTGGGGCCCGAGGGGTCAGGCCCCTGGAGCTATGGTTCGGGCGCTCAGGGGTTGAGCCCCTGGAACTATGGTTCGGGTGCTCAGGGCTTGGTCCCCTGGAGCTGGGGTAGAGGGACCCAGGGGTTGTGCCCCTGGAGCTGGGGTTGGGGCCCCCGGGGGTTAGGCCCCTGGAGCTATGGTTCGAGCGCTCAGGGGTTGGGCCCTTGGAGCTGCTGTTGGGGCCCCCAGGGGTTGGGCCCCTGGAGCTGGTGTTGGGGCCCCAGGGGTTAGGCACCTGGAGCTATGGTTCGGGCGCACAGGGGTTGGGCCCCTGGAGATGCTGTTGGGGCCACCAGGGGTTGGGCCCCTGGAGCTGGTGTTGGGGCCCCCAGGTGTTGGGCCCCTGGAGCTGGTGTTGGGGCCCCAGGGGTTAGGCCCCTGGAGCTATGGTTCGGGCGCACAGGGGTTGGGCCCCTGGAGCTAGTGTTGGGGCCCCCAGGGGTTGGGCCCCTGGAGCTGGGGTTGGGGCCCCTGACCTAAAGTCACCCCCTGCTCTCCCATCCCCCACACAGACAGTCCACACTCCATCACAGTAATGCCCAGAGCATTTCACGCATGGAGCAACAGTAACACTGTGTGGCCATGCAGGGTAATGCCCAGAGCATTTCCTGCATGGAGCAAGAGTGACACCGTTTGGCCACATAGGGTAATGCACAGAGCATTTCCCCGCATGGAGCAACAGTGACACCATGTAGTCACACAGGGTAATATACAGAGCATTTCCCCGCATGGAGCAACAGTGACACCATGTGGTCACACAGGGTAATGCAGATAGCATTTCCTGTATGGAGCTATGGTTCGGGAGCTCTGGGGTTGGGCCCTGGAGCTGGTGTTGGGGCCCTAGGGGTTAGGCCCCTGGCGCTATGGTTCGGGCGCTCAGGGGTTGGGCCCTTGGAGCTGGGGTGGGGGCCCCCAGGGGTTAGGCCCCTGGAGCTATGCTTCGGGCACTCAGGGGTTTGGCCCGTGGAGCTGGTGTTGGGGCCCCCCAGGGGTTAGGCACCTGGAGGTATTGTTCGGGAGCTAAGGGGTTGGGCCCTTTGAGCTGGTGCTGGGACCCCCAGGGATTAGGCCTCTGGAGCTATGGTTCGGGCGCATACGGGTTGGGACCCTGGAGCTGGTATTGGGGCCCCCAGGGTTTGGACCCCTGGAGCTGGTGTTGGGGACCCCAGGGGTTATGCCACTGGAGCTATGGTTCGGGCACTCAGGGGTTGGGCCCCTGGAGATGGTGTTGGGGCCCGAGGGGTTGGGCCCCTGGAACTATGGTTCGGGCGCTCAGGGGTTGGTCCCCTGGAGCTGGGGTAGAGGGACCCAGGGGTTGTGCCCCTGGAGCTGGGGTTGGGACCCCCGGGGGTTAAGCCCCTGGAGCTACTGTTCGAGCGCTCAGGGGTTGGGCCTTGGAGCTGCTGTTGGGGCACCCAGGGGTTGGGCCACTGGAGCTGGTGTTGGGGCCCCAGGGGTTAGGCCCCTGGAGATATGGTTCGGGTACTCAGGGGTTGGGCCCGCTGGAGCTGGTGTTGGGGCCCGAGGGGTTAGGCCCCTGGAGCTATGGTTCGGGCGCTCAGGGGTTGAGCCCCAGCAACTATGGTTCGGGTGCTCAGGGCTTGGTCCCCTGGAGCTGGGGTAGAGGGACCCAGGGGTTGTGCCCCTGGAGCTGGGGTTGGGGCCCCCGGGGGTTAGGCCCCTGGAGCTATGGTTCGAGCGCTCAGGGTTTGGGCCCTTGGAGCTGCTGTTGGGGCCCCCAGGGGTTAAGCCCCTGGAGCTGGTGTTGGGGCCCCAGGGGTTAGGCCCCTGGAGCTATGGTTCGGGCGCTCAGGGGTTGGGCCCCTGGAGATGCTGTTGGGGCCTCCAGGGGTTGGGCCCCTGGAGCTGGTGTTGGGGCTCCCAGGGGTTGGGCCCCCGGAGCTGGTGATGGGGCCCCAGGGGTTAGGCCCCTGGAGCTATGGTTCGGGCGCTCAGGGGTTGGTCCCCTGGAGCTGGGGTAGAGGGACCCAGGGGTTGTGCCCCTGGAGCTGGGGTTGGGACCCCCGGGGGTTAGGCCCCTGGAGCTACTGTTCGAGCGCTCAGGGGTTGGGCCCCTTTAGCTGCTGTTGGGGCCCCCAGGGGTTGGGCCCCTGGAGCTGGTGTTGGGGCCCCAGGGGTTAGGCCCCTGGAGATATGGTTCGGGCACTCAGGGGTTGGGCCGCTGGAGCTGGTGTTGGGGCCCGAGGGGTTAGGCCCCTGGAGCTATGGTTCGAGCGCTCAGGGTTTGGGCCCTTGGAGCTGCTGTTGGGGCCCCCAGGGGTTAAGCCCCTGGAGCTGGTGTTGGGGCCCAGGGGTTAGGCCCCTTTAGCTATGGTTCGGGCGCTCAGGGGTTGGGCCCCTGGAGATGCTGTTGGGGCCTCCAGGGGTTGGGCCCCTGGAGCTGGTGTTGGGGCTCCCAGGGGTTGGGTCCCTGGAGCTGGTGTTGGGGCCCCAGGGGTTAGGCCCCTGGAGCTATGGTTAGGGCGCACAGGGGTTGGGCCCCTGGAGCTGGTGGTGGGGCCCCCAGGGGTTGGACCCCTGGAGCTAGTGTTGGGGGCCCCAGGGGTCGGGTCCCTGGAGCTGGGGTTGGGGCCCCTGACCTAAAGTCACCCCCTGCTCTCCCATCCCCCACACAGACAGTCCACACTCCATCACAGTAATGCCCAGAGCATTTCACGCATGGAGCAACAGTAACACTGTGTGGCCATGCAGGGTAATGCCCAGAGCATTTCCTGCATGGAGCAAGAGTGACACCGTTTGGCCACATAGGGTAATGCACAGAGCATTTCCCCGCATGGAGCAACAGTGACACCATGTAGTCACACAGGGTAATATACAGAGCATTTCCCCGCATGGAGCAACAGTGACACCATGTGGTCACACAGGGTAATGGAGATAGCATTTCCTGTATGGAGCTATGGTTCGGGAGCTCTGGGGTTGGGCCCTGGAGCTGGTGTTGGGGCCCTAGGGTTAGGCCCCTGGAGCTATGGTTCGAGCGCTCAGGGTTTGGGCCCTTGGAGCTGCTGTTGGGGCCCCCAGGGGTTAAGCCCCTGGAGCTGGTGTTGGGGCCCCAGGGGTTAGGCCCCTGGAGCTATGGTTCGGGCGCTCAGGGGTTGGGCCCCTGGAGATGCTGTTGGGGCCTCCAGGGGTTGGGCCCCTGGAGCTGGTGTTGGGGCTCCCAGGGGTTGGGCCCCTGGAGCTGGTGATGGGGCCCCAGGGGTTAGGCCCCTGGAGCTATGGTTCGGGCGCTCAGGGGTTGGTCCCCTGGAGCTGGGGTAGAGGGACCCAGGGGTTGTGCCCCTGGAGCTGGGGTTGGGACCCCCGGGGGTTAGGCCCCTGGAGCTACTGTTCGAGCGCTCAGGGGTTGGGCCCCTTTAGCTGCTGTTGGGGCCCCCAGGGGTTGGGCCCCTGGAGCTGGTGTTGGGGCCCCAGGGGTTAGGCCCCTGGAGATATGGTTCGGGCACTCAGGGGTTGGGCCGCTGGAGCTGGTGTTGGGGCCCGAGGGGTTAGGCCCCTGGAGCTATGGTTCGGGCGCTCAGGGGTTGAGCCCCAGCAACTATGGTTCGGGTGCTCAGGGCTTGGTCCCCTGGAGCTGGGGTAGAGGGACCCAGGGGTTGTGCCCCTGGAGCTGGGGTAGGGGCCCCCGGGGGTTAGGCCCCTGGAGCTATGGTTCGAGCGCTCAGGGTTTGGGCCCTTGGAGCTGCTGTTGGGGCCCCCAGGGGTTAAGCCCCTGGAGCTGGTGTTGGGGCCCAGGGGTTAGGCCCCTTTAGCTATGGTTCGGGCGCTCAGGGGTTGGGCCCCTGGAGATGCTGTTGGGGCCTCCAGGGGTTGGGCCCCTGGAGCTGGTGTTGGGGCTCCCAGGGGTTGGGTCCCTGGAGCTGGTGTTGGGGCCCCAGGGGTTAGGCCCCTGGAGCTATGGTTCGGGCGCACAGGGGTTGGGCCCCTGGAGCTGGTGGTGGGGCCCCCAGGGGTTGGACCCCTGGAGCTAGTGTTGGGGGCCCCAGGGGTCGGGCCCCTGGAGCTGGGGTTGGGGCCCCTGACCTAAAGTCACCCCCTGCTCTCCCATCCCCCACACAGACAGTCCACACTCCATCACAGTAATGCCCAGAGCATTTCACGCATGGAGCAACAGTAACACTGTGTGGCCATGCAGGGTAATGCCCAGAGCATTTCCTGCATGGAGCAAGAGTGACACCGTTTGGCCACATAGGGTAATGCACAGAGCATTTCCCCGCATGGAGCAACAGTGACACCATGTAGTCACACAGGGTAATATACAGAGCATTTCCCCGCATGGAGCAACAGTGACACCATGTGGTCACACAGGGTAATGGAGATAGCATTTCCTGTATGGAGCTATGGTTCGGGAGCTCTGGGGTTGGGCCCTGGAGCTGGTGTTGGGGCCCTAGGGGTTAGGCCCCTGGCGCTATGGTTCGGGCGCTCAGGGGTTGGGCCCTTGGAGCTGGGGTGGGGGCCCCCAGGGGTTAGGCCCCTGGAGCTATGCTTCGGGCACTCAGGGGTTTGTCCCGTGGAGCTGGTGTTGGGGCCCCCCAGGGGTTAGGCACCTGGAGGTATTGTTCGGGCGCTAAGGGGTTGGGCCCTTGAGCTGGTGCTGGGACCCCCAGGGATTAGGCCCCTGGAGCTATGGTTCGGGCGCATACGGGTTGGGACCCTGGAGCTGGTATTGGGGCCCCCAGGGTTTGGACCCCTGGAGCTGGTGTTGGGGACCCCAGGGGTTATGCCACTGGAGCTATGGTTCGGGCACTCAGGGGTTGGGCCCCTGGAGATGGTGTTGGGGCCCGAGGGGTTGGGCCCCTGGAGCTGCTGTTGGGGCCCCCAGGGTTTGGGCCCCTGGAGCTGGTGTTGGGGCCCCAGGGGTTAGGCCCCTGGAGATATGGTTCGGGCACTCAGGGGTTGGGCCGCTGGAGCTGGTGTTGGGGCCCGAGGGGTCAGGCCCCTGGAGCTATGGTTCGGGCGCTCAGGGGTTGAGCCCCTGGAACTATGGTTCGGGTGCTCAGGGCTTGGTCCCCTGGAGCTGGGGTAGAGGGACCCAGGGGTTGTGCCCCTGGAGCTGGGGTTGGGGCCCCCGGGGGTTAGGCCCCTGGAGCTATGGTTCGAGCGCTCAGGGGTTGGGCCCTTGGAGCTGCTGTTGGGGCCCCCAGGGGTTGGGCCCCTGGAGCTGGTGTTGGGGCCCCAGGGGTTAGGCACCTGGAGCTATGGTTCGGGCGCTCAGGGGTTGGGCCCCTGGAGATGCTGTTGGGGCCTCCAGGGGTTGGGCCCCTGGAGCTGGTGTTGGGGCGCCCAGGTGTTGGGCCCCTGGAGCTGGTGTTGGGGCCCCAGGGGTTAGGCACCTGGAGCTATGGTTCGGGCGCTCAGGGGTTGGGCCCCTGGAGCTAGTGTTGGGGCCCCCAGGGGTTGGGCCCCTGGAGCTGGGGTTGGGGCCCCTGACCTAAAGTCACCCCCTGCTCTCCCATCCCCCACACAGACAGTCCACACTCCATCACAGTAATGCCCAGAGCATTTCACGCATGGAGCAACAGTAACACTGTGTGGCCATGCAGGGTAATGCCCAGAGCATTTCCTGCATGGAGCAAGAGTGACACCGTTTGGCCACATAGGGTAATGCACAGAGCATTTCCCCGCATGGAGCAACAGTGACACCATGTAGTCACACAGGGTAATATACAGAGCATTTCCCCGCATGGAGCAACAGTGACACCATGTGGTCACACAGGGTAATGCAGATAGCATTTCCTGTATGGAGCTATGGTTCGGGAGCTCTGGGGTTGGGCCCTGGAGCTGGTGTTGGGGCCCTAGGGGTTAGGCCCCTGGCGCTATGGTTCGGGCGCTCAGGGGTTGGGCCCTTGGAGCTGGGGTGGGGGCCCCCAGGGGTTAGGCCCCTGGAGCTATGCTTCGGGCACTCAGGGGTTTGTCCCGTGGAGCTGGTGTTGGGGCCCCCCAGGGGTTAGGCACCTGGAGGTATTGTTCGGGCGCTAAGGGGTTGGGCCCTTTGAGCTGGTGCTGGGACCCCCAGGGATTAGGCCCCTGGAGCTATGGTTCGGGCGCATACGGGTTGGGACCCTGGAGCTGGTATTGGGGCCCCCAGGGTTTGGACCCCTGGAGCTGGTGTTGGGGACCCCAGGGGTTATGCCACTGGAGCTATGGTTCGGGCACTCAGGGGTTGGGCCCCTGGAGCTGCTGTTGGGGCCCCCAGGGGTTTGGCCCCTGGAGCTGGTGTTGGGGCCCCAGGGGTTAGGCCCTGGAGATATGGTTCGGGCACTCAGGGGTTGGGCCGCTGGAGCTGGTGTTGGGGCCCGAGGGGTCAGGCCCCTGGAGCTATGGTTCGGGCGCTCAGGGGTTGAGCCCCTGGAACTATGGTTCGGGTGCTCAGGGCTTGGTCCCCTGGAGCTGGGGTAGAGGGACCCAGCGGTTGTGCCCCTGGAGCTGGGGTTGGGGCCCCCGGGGGTTAGGCCCCTGGAGCTATGGTTCGAGCGCTCAGGGGTTGGGCCCTTGGAGCTGCTGTTGGGGCCCCCAGGGGTTGGGCCCCTGGAGCTGGTGTTGGGGCCCCAGGGGTTAGGCCCCTGGAGCTATGGTTCGGGCGCTCAGGGGTTGGGCCCCTGGAGATGCTGTTGGGGCCTCCAGGGGTTGGGCCCCTGGAGATGCTGTTGGGGCCCCCAGGTGTTGGGCCCCTGGAGCTGGTGTTGGGGACCCCAGGGGTTATGCCACTGGAGCTATGGTTCGGGCGCACAGGGGTTGGGCCCCTGGAGCTGGTGGTGGGGCCCCCAGGGGTTGGACCCCTGGAGCTAGTGTTGGGGGCCCCAGGGGTCGGGCCCCTGGAGCTGGGGTTGGGGCCCCTGACCTAAAGTCACCCCCTGCTCTCCCATCCCCCACACAGACAGTCCACACTCCATCACAGTAATGCCCAGAGCATTTCACGCATGGAGCAACAGTAACACTGTGTGGCCATGCAGGGTAATGCCCAGAGCATTTCCTGCATGGAGCAAGAGTGACACCGTTTGGCCACATAGGGTAATGCACAGAGCATTTCCCCGCATGGAGCAACAGTGACACCATGTAGTCACACAGGGTAATATACAGAGCATTTCCCCGCATGGAGCAACAGTGACACCATGTGGTCACACAGGGTAATGCAGATAGCATTTCCTGTATGGAGCTATGGTTCGGGAGCTCTGGGGTTGGGACCTGGAGCTGGTGTTGGGGCCCTAGGGGTTAGGCCCCTGGCGCTATGGTTCGGGCGCTCAGGGGTTGGGCCCTTGGAGCTGGGGTGGGGGCCCCCAGGGGTTAGGCCCCTGGAGCTATGCTTCGGGCACTCAGGGGTTTGGCCCGTGGAGCTGGTGTTGGGGCCCCCCAGGGGTTAGGCACCTGGAGGTATTGTTTCGGGAGCTAAGGGGTTGGGCCCTTTGAGCTGGTGCTGGGACCCCCAGGGATTAGGCCTCTGGAGCTATGGTTCGGGCGCATACGGGTTGGGACCCTGGAGCTGGTATTGGGGCCCCCAGGGTTTGGACCCCTGGAGCTGGTGTTGGGGACCCCAGGGGTTATGCCACTGGAGCTATGGTTCGGGCACTCAGGGGTTGGGCCCCTGGAGATGGTGTTGGGGCCCGAGGGGTTGGGCCCCTGGAACTATGGTTCGGGCGCTCAGGGGTTGGTCCCCTGGAGCTGGGGTAGAGGGACCTAGGGGTTCTGCCCCTGGAGCTGGGGTTGGGACCCCCGGGGATTAAGCCCCTGGAGCTACTGTTCGAGCGCTCAGGGGTTGGGCCCCTGGAGCTGCTGTTGGGGCACCCAGGGGTTGGGCCACTGGAGCTGGTGTTGGGGCCCCAGGGGTTAGGCCCCTGGAGATATGGTTCGGGTACTCAGGGGTTGGGCCGCTGGAGCTGGTGTTGGGGCCCGAGGGGTTAGGCCCCTGGAGCTATGGTTCGGGCGCTCAGGGGTTGAGCCCCAGCAACTATGGTTCGGGTGCTCAGGGCTTGGTCCCCTGGAGCTGGGGTAGAGGGACCCAGGGGTTGTGCCCCTGGAGCTGGGGTTGGGGCCCCCGGGGGTTAGGCCCTGGAGCTATGGTTCGAGCGCTCAGGGTTTGGGCCCTTGGAGCTGCTGTTGGGGCCCCCAGGGGTTAAGCCCCTGGAGCTGGTGTTGGGGCCCCAGGGGTTAGGCCCCTGGAGCTATGGTTTGGGCGCTCAGGGGTTGGGCCCCTGGAGATGCTGTTGGGGCCTCCAGGGGTTGGGCCCCTGGAGCTGGTGTTGGGGCTCCCAGGGGTTGGGCCCCTGGAGCTGGTGATGGGGCCCCAGGGGTTAGGCCCCTGGAGCTATGGTTCGGGCGCTCAGGGGTTGGTCCCCTGGAGCTGGGGTAGAGGGACCCAGGGGTTGTGCCCCTGGAGCTGGGGTTGGGACCCCCGCGGGTTAGGCCCCTGGAGCTACTGTTCGAGCGCTCAGGGGTTGGGCCCCTGGAGCTGGTGGTGGGGCCCCCAGGGGTTGGACCCCTGGAGCTAGTGTTGGGGGCCCCAGGGGTCGGGCCCCTGGAGCTGGGGTTGGGGCCCCTGACCTAAAGTCACCCCCTGCTCTCCCATCCCCCACACAGACAGTCCACACTCCATCACAGTAATGCCCAGAGCATTTCACGCATGGAGCAACAGTAACACTGTGTGGCCATGCAGGGTAATGCCCAGAGCATTTCCTGCATGGAGCAAGAGTGACACCGTTTGGCCACATAGGGTAATGCACAGAGCATTTCCCCGCATGGAGCAACAGTGACACCATGTAGTCACACAGGGTAATATACAGAGCATTTCCCCGCATGGAGCAACAGTGACACCATGTGGTCACACAGGGTAATGCAGATAGCATTTCCTGTATGGAGCTATGGTTCGGGAGCTCTGGGGTTGGGCCCTGGAGCTGGTGTTGGGGCCCTAGGGGTTAGGCCCCTGGCGCTATGGTTCGGGCGCTCAGGGGTTGGGCCCTTGGAGCTGGGGTGGGGGCCCCCAGGGGTTAGGCCCCTGGAGCTATGCTTCGGGCACTCAGGGGTTTGTCCCGTGGAGCTGGTGTTGGGGCCCCCCAGGGGTTAGGCACCTGGAGGTATTGTTCGGGAGCTAAGGGGTTGGGCCCTTTGAGCTGGTGCTGGGACCCCCAGGGATTAGGCCCCTGGAGCTATGGTTCGGGCGCATACGGGTTGGGACCCTGGAGCTGGTATTTGGGCCCCCAGGGTTTGGACCCCTGGAGCTGGTGTTGGGGACCCCAGGGGTTATGCCCCTGGAGCTATGGTTTGGGCACTCAGGGGTTGGGCCCCTGGAGATGGTGTTGGGGCCCGAGGCGTTGGGCCCCTGGAGCTGCTGTTGGGGCCCCCAGGGGTTGGGCCCCTGGAGCTGGTGTTGGGGCCCCAGGGGTTAGGCCCCTGGAGATATGGTTCGGGCACTCAGGGGTTGGGCCGCTGGAGCTGGTGTTGGGGCCCGAGGGGTCAGGCCCTGGAGCTATGGTTCGGGCGCTCAGGGGTTGAGCCCCTGGAACTATGGTTCGGGTGCTCAGGGCTTGGTCCCCTGGAGCTGGGGTAGAGGGACCCAGGGGTTGTGCCCCTGGAGCTGGGGTTGGGGCCCCCGGGGGTTAGGCCCCTGGAGCTATGGTTCGAGCGCTCAGGGGTTGGGCCCTTGGAGCTGCTGTTGGGGCCCCCAGGGGTTGGGCCCCTGGAGCTGGTGTTGGGGCCCCAGGGGTTAGGCCCCTGGAGCTATGGTTCGGGCGCTCAGGGGTTGGGCCCCTGGAGATGCTGTTGGGGCCTCCAGGGGTTGGGCCCTTGGAGCTGGTGTTGGGGCCCCAGGTGTTGGGCCCCTGGAGCTGGTGTTGGGGCCCCAGGGGTTAGGCCCCTGGAGCTATGGTTCGGGCGCACAGGGGTTGGGCCCCTGGAGCTAGTGTTGGGGCCCCCAGGGGTTGGGCCCCTGGAGCTGGGGTTGGGGCCCCTGACCTAAAGTCACCCCCTGCTCTCCCATCCCCCACACAGACAGTCCACACTCCATCACAGTAATGCCCAGAGCATTTCACGCAAGGAGCAACAGTAACACTGTGTGGCCATGCAAGGTAATGCCCAGAGCATTTCCTGAATGGAGCAAGAGTGACACCGTTTGGCCACATAGGGTAATGCACAGAGCATTTCCCCGCATGGAGCAACAGTGACACCATGTAGTCACACAGGGTAATGCAGATAGCATTTCCTGTATGGAGCTATGGTTCGGGAGCTCTGGGGTTGGGCCCTGGAGCTGGTGTTGGGGCCCTAGGGGTTATTCCCCTGGCGCTATGGTTCGGGCGCTCAGGGGTTGGGCCCTTGGAGCTGGGGTGGGGGCCCCCAGGGGTTAGGCCCCTGGAGCTATGCTTCGGGCACTCAGGGGTTTGGCCCGTAGAGCTGGTGTTGGGGCCCCCCAGGGGTTAGGCACCTGGAGGTATTGTTCGGGCGCTAAGGGGTTGGGCCCTTTGAGCTGGTGCTGGGACCCCCAGGGATTAGGCCCCTGGAGCTATGGTTCGGGCGCATAGGGGTTGGGACCCTGGAGCTGGTATTGGGGCCCCCAGGGTTTGGACCCCTGGAGCTGGTGTTGGGGACCCCAGGGGTTATGCCCCTGGAGCTATGGTTCGGGCACTCAGGGGTTGGATCCCTGGAGCTGGTCTTGGGGCCCCCAGGGGTTGGACCCCTGGAGCTCTGGTTCGGTGCCTCCAGGGGTTAGGCCCCTGGAGATATGGTTCGGGCACTCAGGGGTTGGGCCCCTGGAGCTGGTGTTGGGGCCCGAGGGGTTAGGCCCCTGGAGCTATGGTTCGGGCGCTCAGGGGTTGGGCCCCTGGAACTATGGTTCGGGCGCTCAGGGGTTGGTCCCCTGGAGCTGGGGTAGAGGGACCCAGGGGTTGGGCCCTTGGAGCTGGGGTGGGGGCCCCCAGGGGTTAGGCCCCTGGAGCTATGCTTCGGGCACTCAGGGGTTTGTCCCGTGGAGCTGGTGTTGGCGCCCCCCAGGGGTTAGGCACCTGGAGGTATTGTTCGGGCGCTAAGGGGTTGGGCCCTTTGAGCTGGTGCTGGGACCCCCAGGGATTAGGCCCCTGGAGCTATGGTTCGGGCGCATACGGGTTGGGACCCTGGAGCTGGTATTGGGGCCCCCAGGGTTTGGACTCCTGGAGCTGGTGTTGGGGACCCCAGGGGTTATGCCACTGGAGCTATGGTTCGAGCACTCAGGGGTTGGGCCCCTGGAGCTGCTGTTGGGGCACCCAGGGGTTGGGCCCCTGGAGCTGGTGTTGGGGCCCCAGGGGTTAGGCCCCTGGAGATATGGTTCGGGCACTCAGGGGTTGGGCCGCTGGAGCTGGTGTTGGGGCCCGAGGGGTCAGGCCCCTGGAGCTATGGTTCGGGCGCTCAGGGGTTGAGCCCCTGGAACTATGGTTCGGGTGCTCAGGGCTTGGTCCCCTGGAGCTGGGGTAGAGGGACCCAGGGGTTGTGCCCCTGGAGCTGGGGTTGGGGCCCCCGGGGGTTAGGCCCCTGGAGCTATGGTTCGAGCGCTCAGGGGTTGGGCCCTTGGAGCTGCTGTTGGGGCCCCCAGGGGTTGGGCCCCTGGAGCTGGTGTTGGGGCCCCCGGGGTTAGGCCCCTGGAGCTATGGTTCGGGCGCTCAGGGGTTGGGCCCCTGGAGATGCTGTTGGGGCCTCCAGGGGTTGGGCCCCTGGAGATGCTGTTCGGGGCCCCCAGGTGTTGGGCCCCTGGAGCTGGTGTTGGGGACCCCAGGGGTTATGCCACTGGAGCTATGGTTCGGGCGCACAGGGGTTGGGCCCCTGGAGCTGGTGGTGGGGCCCCCAGGGGTTGGACCCCTGGAGCTAGTGTTGGGGGCCCCAGGGGTCGGGCCCCTGGAGCTGGGGTTGGGGCCCCTGACCTAAAGTCACCCCCTGCTCTCCCATCCCCCACACAGACAGTCCACACTCCATCACAGTAATGCCCAGAGCATTTCACGCATGGAGCAACAGTAACACTGTGTGGCCATGCAGGGTAATGCCCAGAGCATTTCCTGCATGGAGCAAGAGTGACACCGTTTGGCCACATAGGGTAATGCACAGAGCATTTCCCCGCATGGAGCAACAGTGACACCATGTGGTCACACAGGGTAATGCAGATAGCATTTCCTGTATGGAGCTATGGTTCGGGAGCTCTGGGGTTGGGCCCTGGAGCTGGTGTTGGGGCCCTAGGGGTTAGGCCCCTGGCGCTATGGTTCGGGCGCTCAGGGGTTGGGCCCTTGGAGCTGGGGTGGGGGCCCCCAGGTGTTAGGCCCCTGGAGCTATGCTTCGGGCACTCAGGGGTTTGGCCCGTGGAGCTGGTGTTGGGGCCCCCCAGGGGTTAGGCACCTGGAGGTATTGTTCGGGAGCTAAGGGGTTGGGCCCTTTGAGCTGGTGCTGGGACCCCCAGGGATTAGGCCTCTGGAGCTATGGTTCGGGCGCATACGGGTTGGGACCCTGGAGCTGGTATTGGGGCCCCCAGGGTTTGGACCCCTGGAGCTGGTGTTGGGGACCCCAGGGGTTATGCCACTGGAGCTATGGTTCGGGCACTCAGGGGTTGGGCCCCTGGAGATGGTGTTGGGGCCCGAGGGGTTGGGCCCCTGGAGCTATGGTTCGGGCGCTCAGGGGTTGGTCCCTGGAGCTGGGGTAGAGGGACCCAGGGGTTGTGCAACTGGAGCTGAGGTTGGGACCCCCGGGGGTTAAGCCCCTGGAGCTACTGTTCGAGCGCTCAGGGGTTGGGCCCCTGGAGCTGCTGTTGGGGCACCCAGGGGTTGGGCCACTGGAGGTGGTGTTGGGGCCCGAGGGGTTAGGCCCCTGGAGCTATGGTTCGGGCGCTCAGGGGTTGAGCCCCAGCAACTATGGTTCGGGTGCTCAGGGCTTGGTCCCCTGGAGCTGGGGTAGAGGGACCCAGGGGTTGTGCCCCTGGAGCTGGGGTTGGGGCCCCCGGGGGTTAGGCCCCTGGAGCTATGGTTCGAGCGCTCAGGGTTTGGGCCCTTGGAGCTGCTGTTGGGGCCCCCAGGGGTTAAGCCCCTGGAGCTGGTGTTGGGGCCCCAGGGGTTAGGCCCCTGGAGCTATGGTTCGGGCGCTCAGGGGTTGGGCCCCTGGAGATGCTGTTGGGGCCTCCAGGGGTTGGGCCCCTGGAGCTGGTGTTGGGGCTCCCAGGGGTTGGGCCCCTGGAGCTGGTGTTGGGGCCCCAGGGGTTAGGCCCCTGGAGCTATGGTTCGGGCGCTCAGGGGTTGGTCCCCTGGAGCTGGGGTAGAGGGACCCAGGGGTTGTGCCCCTGGAGCTGGGGTTGGGGCCCCCGGGGGTTAGGCCCCTGGAGCTACTGTTCGAGCGCTCAGGGGTTGGGCCCCTGGAGCTGCTGTTGGGGCCCCCAGGGGTTGGGCCCCTGGAGCTGGTGTTGGGGCCCCAGGGGTTAGGCCCCTGGAGATATGGTTCGGGCACTCAGGGGTTGGGCCGCTGGAGCTGGTCTTGGGGCCCGAGGGGTCAGGCCCCTGGAGCTATGGTTCGGGCGCTCAGGGGTTGAGCCCCTGGAACTATGGTTCGGGTGCTCAGGGCTTGGTCCCCTGGAGCTGGGGTAGAGGGACCCAGGGGTTGTGCCCCTGGAGCTGGGGTTGGGGCCCCCGGGGGTTAGGCCCCTGGAGCTATGGTTCGAGCGCTCAGGGGTTGGGCCCTTGGAGCTGCTGTTGGGGCCCCCAGGGGTTGGGCCCCTGGAGCTGGTGTTGGGGCCCCAGGGGTTAGGCACCTGGAGCTATGGTTCGGGCGCTCAGGGGTTGGGCCCCTGGAGATGCTGTTGGGTCCTCCAGGGGTTGGGCCCCTGGAGCTGGTGTTGGGGCCCCCAGGTGTTGGGCCCCTGGAGCTGGTGTTGGGGCCCCAGGGGTTAGGCCCCTGGAGCTATGGTTCGGGCGCACAGGGGTTGGGCCCCTGGAGCTAGTGTTGGGGCCCCCAGGGGTTGGGCCCCTGGAGCTGGGGTTGGGGCCCCTGACCTAAAGTCACCCCCTGCTCTCCCATCCCCCACACAGACAGTCCACACTCCATCACAGTAATGCCCAGAGCATTTCACGCATGGAGCAACAGTAACACTGTGTGGCCATGCAAGGTAATGCCCAGAGCATTTCCTGCATGGAGCAAGAGTAACACCGTTTGGCCACATAGGGTAATGCACAGAGCATTTCCCCGCATGGAGCAACAGTGACACCATGTAGTCACACAGGGTAATGCAGATAGCATTTCCTGTATGGAGCTATGGTTCGGGAGCTCTGGGGTTGGGCCCTGGAGCTGGTGTTGGGGCCCTAGGGGTTAGGCCCCTGGCGCTATGGTTCGGGCGCTCAGGGGTTGGGCCCTTGGAGCTGGGTTGGGGGCCCCCAGGGGTTAGGCCCCTGGAGCTATGCTTCGGGCACTCAGGGGTTTGGCCCGTGGAGCTGGTGTTGGGGCCCCCCAGGGGTTAGGCACCTGGAGGTATTGTTCGGGCGCTAAGGGGTTGGGCCCTTTGAGCTGGTGCTGGGACCCCCAGGGATTAGGCACCTGGAGCTATGGTTCGGGCGCATAGGGGTTTGGACCCTGGAGCCGGTATTGGGGCCCCCAGGGTTTGGACCCCTGGAGCTGGTGTTGGGGACCCCAGGGGTTATGCCCCTGGAGCTATGGTTCGGGCACTCAGGGGTTGGATCCCTGGAGCTGGTGTTGGGGCCCCCAGGGGTTGGGCCCCTGGAGCTCTGGTTCGGTGCCTCCAGGGGTTATGCCACTGGAGCTATGGTTCGGGCACTCAGGGGTTGGGCCCCTGGAGATGGTGTTGGGGCCCGAGGGGTTGGGCCCCTGGAGCTGCTGTTGGGGCCCCCAGGGGTTGGGCCCCTGAAGCTGGTGTTGGGGCCCCAGGGGTTAGGCCCCTGGAGATATGGTTCGGGCACTCAGGGGTTGGGCCGCTGGAGCTGGTCTTGGGGCCCGAGGGGTCAGGCCCCTGGAGCTATGGTTCGGGCGCTCAGGGGTTGAGCCCCTGGAACTATGGTTCGGGTGCTCAGGGCTTGGTCCCCTGGAGCTGGGGTAGAGGGACCCAGGGGTTGTGCCCCTGGAGCTGGGGTTGGGACCCCCGGGGGTTAGGCCCCTGGAGCTACTGTTCGAGCGCTCAGAGGTTGGGCCCCTGGAGCTGCTGTTGGAGCCCCCAGGGGTTGGGCCCCTGGAGCTGGTGTTGGGGCCCCAGGGGTTAGGCCCCTGGAGATATGGTTCAGGCACTCAGGGGTTGGGCCGCTGGAGCTGGTGTTGGGGCCCGAGGGGTTAGGCCCCTGGAGCTATGGTTCGGGCGCTCAGGGGTTGAGCCCCAGCAACTATGGTTCGGGTGCTCAGGGCTTGGTCCCCTGAAGCTGGGGTAGAGGGACCCAGGGGTTGTGCCCCTGGAGCTGGGGTTGGGGCCCCCGGGGGTTAGGCCCCTGGAGCTATGGTTCGAGCGCTCAGGGTTTGGGCCCTTGGAGCTGCTGTTGGGGCCCCCAGGGGTTAAGCCCCTGGAGCTGGTGTTGGGGCCCCAGGGGTTAGGCCCCTGGACCTATGGTTCGGGCGCTCAGGGGTTGGGCCCCTGGAGATGCTGTTGGGGCCTCCAGGGGTTGGGCCCCTGGAGCTGGTGTTGGGGCTCCCAGGGGTTGGGCCCCTGGAGCTGGTGTTGGGGATCCCAGGGGTTGGGTCCCTGGAGCTGGTGTTGGGGCCCCAGGGGTTAGGCCCCTGGAGCTATGGTTCGGGCGCACAGGGGTTGGGCCCCTGGAGCTGGTGGTGGGGCCCCCAGGGGTTGGGCCCCTGGAGCTGGTGTTGGGGCCTCCAGGGGTTGGGCCCCTGGAGCTGGTGTTGGGGCTCCCAGGGGTTGGGCCCCTGGAGCTGGTGATGGGGCCCCAGGGGTTAGGCCCCTGGAGCTATGGTTCGGGCGCTCAGGGGTTGGTCCCCTGGAGCTGGGGTAGAGGGACCCAGGGGTTGTGCCCCTGGAGCTGGGGTTGGGACCCCCGCGGGTTAGGCCCCTGGAGCTACTGTTCGAGCGCTCAGGGGTTGGGCCCCTGGAGCTGGTGGTGGGGCCCCCAGGGGTTGGACCCCTGGAGCTAGTGTTGGGGGCCCCAGGGGTCGGGCCCCTGGAGCTGGGGTTGGGGCCCCTGACCTAAAGTCACCCCCTGCTCTCCCATCCCCCACACAGACAGTCCACACTCCATCACAGTAATGCCCAGAGCATTTCACGCATGGAGCAACAGTAACACTGTGTGGCCATGCAGGGTAATGCCCAGAGCATTTCCTGCATGGAGCAAGAGTGACACCGTTTGGCCACATAGGGTAATGCACAGAGCATTTCCCCGCATGGAGCAACAGTGACACCATGTAGTCACACAGGGTAATATACAGAGCATTTCCCCGCATGGAGCAACAGTGACACCATGTGGTCACACAGGGTAATGCAGATAGCATTTCCTGTATGGAGCTATGGTTCGGGAGCTCTGGGGTTGGGCCCTGGAGCTGGTGTTGGGGCCCTAGGGGTTAGGCCCCTGGCGCTATGGTTCGGGCGCTCAGGGGTTGGGCCCTTGGAGCTGGGGTGGGGGCCCCCAGGGGTTAGGCCCCTGGAGCTATGCTTCGGGCACTCAGGGGTTTGTCCCGTGGAGCTGGTGTTGGGGCCCCCCAGGGGTTAGGCACCTGGAGGTATTGTTCGGGAGCTAAGGGGTTGGGCCCTTTGAGCTGGTGCTGGGACCCCCAGGGATTAGGCCCCTGGAGCTATGGTTCGGGCGCATACGGGTTGGGACCCTGGAGCTGGTATTTGGGCCCCCAGGGTTTGGACCCCTGGAGCTGGTGTTGGGGACCCCAGGGGTTATGCCCCTGGAGCTATGGTTTGGGCACTCAGGGGTTGGGCCCCTGGAGATGGTGTTGGGGCCCGAGGCGTTGGGCCCCTGGAGCTGCTGTTGGGGCCCCCAGGGGTTGGGCCCCTGGAGCTGGTGTTGGGGCCCCAGGGGTTAGGCCCCTGGAGATATGGTTCGGGCACTCAGGGGTTGGGCCGCTGGAGCTGGTGTTGGGGCCCGAGGGGTCAGGCCCCTGGAGCTATGGTTCGGGCGCTCAGGGGTTGAGCCCCTGGAACTATGGTTCGGGTGCTCAGGGCTTGGTCCCCTGGAGCTGGGGTAGAGGGACCCAGGGGTTGTGCCCCTGGAGCTGGGGTTGGGGCCCCCGGGGGTTAGGCCCCTGGAGCTATGGTTCGAGCGCTCAGGGGTTGGGCCCTTGGAGCTGCTGTTGGGGCCCCCAGGGGTTGGGCCCCTGGAGCTGGTGTTGGGGCCCCAGGGGTTAGGCCCCTGGAGCTATGGTTCGGGCGCTCAGGGGTTGGGCCCCTGGAGATGCTGTTGGGGCCTCCAGGGGTTGGGCCCTTGGAGCTGGTGTTGGGGCCCCCAGGTGTTGGGCCCCTGGAGCTGGTGTTGGGGCCCCAGGGGTTAGGCCCCTGGAGCTATGGTTCGGGCGCACAGGGGTTGGGCCCCTGGAGCTAGTGTTGGGGCCCCCAGGGGTTGGGCCCCTGGAGCTGGGGTTGGGGCCCCTGACCTAAAGTCACCCCCTGCTCTCCCATCCCCCACACAGACAGTCCACACTCCATCACAGTAATGCCCAGAGCATTTCACGCAAGGAGCAACAGTAACACTGTGTGGCCATGCAAGGTAATGCCCAGAGCATTTCCTGAATGGAGCAAGAGTGACACCGTTTGGCCACATAGGGTAATGCACAGAGCATTTCCCCGCATGGAGCAACAGTGACACCATGTAGTCACACAGGGTAATGCAGATAGCATTTCCTGTATGGAGCTATGGTTCGGGAGCTCTGGGGTTGGGCCCTGGAGCTGGTGTTGGGGCCCTAGGGGTTATTCCCCTGGCGCTATGGTTCGGGCGCTCAGGGGTTGGGCCCTTGGAGCTGGGGTGGGGGCCCCCAGGGGTTAGGCCCCTGGAGCTATGCTTCGGGCACTCAGGGGTTTGGCCCGTAGAGCTGGTGTTGGGGCCCCCCAGGGGTTAGGCACCTGGAGGTATTGTTCGGGCGCTAAGGGGTTGGGCCCTTTGAGCTGGTGCTGGGACCCCCAGGGATTAGGCCCCTGGAGCTATGGTTCGGGCGCATAGGGGTTGGGACCCTGGAGCTGGTATTGGGGCCCCCAGGGTTTGGACCCCTGGAGCTGGTGTTGGGGACCCCAGGGGTTATGCCCCTGGAGCTATGGTTCGGGCACTCAGGGGTTGGATCCTTGGAGCTGGTCTTGGGGCCCCCAGGGGTTGGACCCCTGGAGCTCTGGTTCGGTGCCTCCAGGGGTTAGGCCCCTGGAGATATGGTTCGGGCACTCAGGGGTTGGGCCCCTGGAGCTGGTGTTGGGGCCCGAGGGGTTAGGCCCCTGGAGCTATGGTTCGGGCGCTCAGGGGTTGGGCCCCTGGAACTATGGTTCGGGCGCTCAGGGGTTGGTCCCCTGGAGCTGGGGTAGAGGGACCCAGGGGTTGGGCCCTTGGAGCTGGGGTGGGGGCCCCCAGGGGTTAGGCCCCTGGAGCTATGCTTCGGGCACTCAGGGGTTTGTCCCGTGGAGCTGGTGTTGGCGCCCCCCAGGGGTTAGGCACCTGGAGGTATTGTTCGGGCGCTAAGGGGTTGGGCCCTTTGAGCTGGTGCTGGGACCCCCAGGGATTAGGCCCCTGGAGCTATGGTTCGGGCGCATACGGGTTGGGACCCTGGAGCTGGTATTGGGGCCCCCAGGGTTTGGACTCCTGGAGCTGGTGTTGGGGACCCCAGGGGTTATGCCACTGGAGCTATGGTTCGAGCACTCAGGGGTTGGGCCCCTGGAGCTGCTGTTGGGGCACCCAGGGGTTGGGCCCCTGGAGCTGGTGTTGGGGCCCCAGGGGTTAGGCCCCTGGAGATATGGTTCGGGCACTCAGGGGTTGGGCCGCTGGAGCTGGTGTTGGGGCCCGAGGGGTCAGGCCCCTGGAGCTATGGTTCGGGCGCTCAGGGGTTGAGCCCCTGGAACTATGGTTCGGGTGCTCAGGGCTTGGTCCCCTGGAGCTGGGGTAGAGGGACCCAGGGGTTGTGCCCCTGGAGCTGGGGTTGGGGCCCCCGGGGGTTAGGCCCCTGGAGCTATGGTTCGAGCGCTCAGGGGTTGGGCCCTTGGAGCTGCTGTTGGGGCCCCCAGGGGTTGGGCCCCTGGAGCTGGTGTTGGGGCCCCAGGGGTTAGGCCCCTGGAGCTATGGTTCGGGCGCTCAGGGGTTGGGCCCCTGGAGATGCTGTTGGGGCCTCCAGGGGTTGGGCCCCTGGAGATGCTGTTGGGGCCCCCAGGTGTTGGGCCCCTGGAGCTGGTGTTGGGGACCCCAGGGGTTATGCCACTGGAGCTATGGTTCGGGCGCACAGGGGTTGGGCCCCTGGAGCTGGTGGTGGGGCCCCCAGGGGTTGGACCCCTGGAGCTAGTGTTGGGGGCCCCAGGGGTCGGGCCCCTGGAGCTGGGGTTGGGGCCCCTGACCTAAAGTCACCCCCTGCTCTCCCATCCCCCACACAGACAGTCCACACTCCATCACAGTAATGCCCAGAGCATTTCACGCATGGAGGAACAGTAACACTGTGTGGCCATGCAGGGTAATGCCCAGAGCATTTCCTGCATGGAGCAAGAGTGACACCGTTTGGCCACATAGGGTAATGCACAGAGCATTTCCCCGCATGGAGCAACAGTGACACCATGTGGTCACACAGGGTAATGCAGATAGCATTTCCTGTATGGAGCTATGGTTCGGGAGCTCTGGGGTTGGGCCCTGGAGCTGGTGTTGGGGCCCTAGGGGTTAGGCCCCTGGCGCTATGGTTCGGGCGCTCAGGGGTTGGGCCCTTGGAGCTGGGGTGGGGGCCCCCAGGTGTTAGGCCCCTGGAGCTATGCTTCGGGCACTCAGGGGTTTGGCCCGTGGAGCTGGTGTTGGGGCCCCCCAGGGGTTAGGCACCTGGAGGTATTGTTCGGGAGCTAAGGGGTTGGGCCCTTTGAGCTGGTGCTGGGACCCCCAGGGATTAGGCCTCTGGAGCTATGGTTCGGGCGCATACGGGTTGGGACCCTGGAGCTGGTATTGGGGCCCCCAGGGTTTGGACCCCTGGAGCTGGTGTTGGGGACCCCAGGGGTTATGCCACTGGAGCTATGGTTCGGGCACTCAGGGGTTGGGCCCCTGGAGATGGTGTTGGGGCCCGAGGGGTTGGGCCCCTGGAACTATGGTTCGGGCGCTCAGGGGTTGGTCCCCTGGAGCTGGGGTAGAGGGACCCAGGGGTTGTGCAACTGGAGCTGAGGTTGGGACCCCCGGGGGTTAAGCCCCTGGAGCTACTGTTCGAGCGCTCAGGGGTTGGGCCCCTGGAGCTGCTGTTGGGGCACCCAGGGGTTGGGCCACTGGAGGTGGTGTTGGGGCCCGAGGGGTTAGGCCCCTGGAGCTATGGTTCGGGCGCTCAGGGGTTGAGCCCCAGCAACTATGGTTCGGGTGCTCAGGGCTTGGTCCCCTGGAGCTGGGGTAGAGGGACCCAGGGGTTGTGCCCCTGGAGCTGGGGTTGGGGCCCCCGGGGGTTAGGCCCCTGGAGCTATGGTTCGAGCGCTCAGGGTTTGGGCCCTTGGAGCTGCTGTTGGGGCCCCCAGGGGTTAAGCCCCTGGAGCTGGTGTTGGGGCCCCAGGGGTTAGGCCCCTGGAGCTATGGTTCGGGCGCTCAGGGGTTGGGCCCCTGGAGATGCTGTTGGGGCCTCCAGGGGTTGGGCCCCTGGAGCTGGTGTTGGGGCTCCCAGGGGTTGGGCCCCTGGAGCTGGTGTTGGGGCCCCAGGGGTTAGGCCCCTGGAGCTATGGTTCGGGCGCTCAGGGGTTGGTCCCCTGGAGCTGGGGTAGAGGGACCCAGGGGTTGTGCCCCTGGAGCTGGGGTTGGGGCCCCCGGGGGTTAGGCCCCTGGAGCTACTGTTCGAGCGCTCAGGGGTTGGGCCCCTGGAGCTGCTGTTGGGGCCCCCAGGGGTTGGGCCCCTGGAGCTGGTGTTGGGGCCCCAGGGGTTAGGCCCCTGGAGATATGGTTCGGGCACTCAGGGGTTGGGCCGCTGGAGCTGGTCTTGGGGCCCGAGGGGTCAGGCCCCTGGAGCTATGGTTCGGGCGCTCAGGGGTTGAGCCCCTGGAACTATGGTTCGGGTGCTCAGGGCTTGGTCCCCTGGAGCTGGGGTAGAGGGACCCAGGGGTTGTGCCCCTGGAGCTGGGGTTGGGGCCCCCGGGGGTTAGGCCCCTGGAGCTATGGTTCGAGCGCTCAGGGGTTGGGCCCTTGGAGCTGCTGTTGGGGCCCCCAGGGGTTGGGCCCCTGGAGCTGGTGTTGGGGCCCCAGGGGTTAGGCACCTGGAGCTATGGTTCGGGCGCTCAGGGGTTGGGCCCCTGGAGATGCTGTTGGGTCCTCCAGGGGTTGGGCCCCTGGAGCTGGTGTTGGGGCCCCCAGGTGTTGGGCCCCTGGAGCTGGTGTTGGGGCCCCAGGGGTTAGGCCCCTGGAGCTATGGTTCGGGCGCACAGGGGTTGGGCCCCTGGAGCTAGTGTTGGGGCCCCCAGGGGTTGGGCCCCTGGAGCTGGGGTTGGGGCCCCTGACCTAAAGTCACCCCCTGCTCTCCCATCCCCCACACAGACAGTCCACACTCCATCACAGTAATGCCCAGAGCATTTCACGCATGGAGCAACAGTAACACTGTGTGGCCATGCAAGGTAATGCCCAGAGCATTTCCTGCATGGAGCAAGAGTAACACCGTTTGGCCACATAGGGTAATGCACAGAGCATTTCCCCGCATGGAGCAACAGTGACACCATGTAGTCACACAGGGTAATGCAGATAGCATTTCCTGTATGGAGCTATGGTTCGGGAGCTCTGGGGTTGGGCCCTGGAGCTGGTGTTGGGGCCCTAGGGGTTAGGCCCCTGGCGCTATGGTTCGGGCGCTCAGGGGTTGGGCCCTTGGAGCTGGGTTGGGGGCCCCCAGGGGTTAGGCCCCTGGAGCTATGCTTCGGGCACTCAGGGGTTTGGCCCGTGGAGCTGGTGTTGGGGCCCCCCAGGGGTTAGGCACCTGGAGGTATTGTTCGGGCGCTAAGGGGTTGGGCCCTTTGAGCTGGTGCTGGGACCCCCAGGGATTAGGCACCTGGAGCTATGGTTCGGGCGCATAGGGGTTTGGACCCTGGAGCCGGTATTGGGGCCCCCAGGGTTTGGACCCCTGGAGCTGGTGTTGGGGACCCCAGGGGTTATGCCCCTGGAGCTATGGTTCGGGCACTCAGGGGTTGGATCCCTGGAGCTGGTGTTGGGGCCCCCAGGGGTTGGGCCCCTGGAGCTCTGGTTCGGTGCCTCCAGGGGTTATGCCACTGGAGCTATGGTTCGGGCACTCAGGGGTTGGGCCCCTGGAGATGGTGTTGGGGCCCGAGGGGTTGGGCCCCTGGAGCTGCTGTTGGGGCCCCCAGGGGTTGGGCCCCTGAAGCTGGTGTTGGGGCCCCAGGGGTTAGGCCCCTGGAGATATGGTTCGGGCACTCAGGGGTTGGGCCGCTGGAGCTGGTCTTGGGGCCCGAGGGGTCAGGCCCCTGGAGCTATGGTTCGGGCGCTCAGGGGTTGAGCCCCTGGAACTATGGTTCGGGTGCTCAGGGCTTGGTCCCCTGGAGCTGGGGTAGAGGGACCCAGGGGTTGTGCCCCTGGAGCTGGGGTTGGGACCCCCGGGGGTTAGGCCCCTGGAGCTACTGTTCGAGCGCTCAGAGGTTGGGCCCCTGGAGCTGCTGTTGGAGCCCCCAGGGGTTGGGCCCCTGGAGCTGGTGTTGGGGCCCCAGGGGTTAGGCCCCTGGAGATATGGTTCAGGCACTCAGGGGTTGGGCCGCTGGAGCTGGTGTTGGGGCCCGAGGGGTTAGGCCCCTGGAGCTATGGTTCGGGCGCTCAGGGGTTGAGCCCCAGCAACTATGGTTCGGGTGCTCAGGGCTTGGTCCCCTGAAGCTGGGGTAGAGGGACCCAGGGGTTGTGCCCCTGGAGCTGGGGTTGGGGCCCCCGGGGGTTAGGCCCCTGGAGCTATGGTTCGAGCGCTCAGGGTTTGGG
Source organism: Gopherus flavomarginatus (assembly GCF_025201925.1). Classification (NCBI taxonomy): domain Eukaryota; kingdom Metazoa; phylum Chordata; order Testudines; family Testudinidae; genus Gopherus; species Gopherus flavomarginatus. Next base: position 333,298 of record NW_026114616.1, read on the forward strand.
CCCTTGGAGCTGCTGTTGGGGCCCCCAGGGGTTAAGCCCCTGGAGCTGGTGTTGGGGCCCCAGGGGTTAGGCCCCTGGACCTATGGTTCGGGCGCTCAGGGGTTGGGCCCCTGGAGATGCTGTTGGGGCCTCCAGGGGTTGGGCCCCTGGAGCTGGTGTTGGGGCTCCCAGGGGTTGGGCCCCTGGAGCTGGTGTTGGGGATCCCAGGGGTTGGGTCCCTGGAGCTGGTGTTGGGGCCCCAGGGGTTAGGCCCCTGGAGCTATGGTTCGGGCGCACAGGGGTTGGGCCCCTGGAGCTGGTGGTGGGGCCCCCAGGGGTTGGACCCCTGGAGCTAGTGTTGGGGGCCCCAGGGGTCGGGCCCCTGGAGCTGGGGTTGGGGCCCCTGACCTAAAGTCACCCCCTGCTCTCCCATCCCCCACACAGACAGTCCACACTCCATCACAGTAATGCCCAGAGCATTTCACGCATGGAGCAACAGTAACACTGTGTGGCCATGCAGGGTAATGCCCAGAGCATTTCCTGCATGGAGCAAGAGTGACACCGTTTGGCCACATAGGGTAATGCACAGAACATTTCCCCGCATGGAGCAACAGTGACACCATGTAGTCACACAGGGTAATATACAGAGCATTTCCCCGCATGGAGCAACAGTGACACCATGTGGTCACACAGGGTAATGCAGATAGCATTTCCTGTATGGAGCTATGGTTCGGGAGCTCTGGGGTTGGGCCCTGGAGCTAGTGTTGGGGCCCTATGGGTTAGGCCCCTGGCGCTATGGTTCGGGCGCTCAGGGGTTGGGCCCTTGGAGCTGGGGTGGGGGCCCCCAGGGGTTAGGCCCCTGGAGCTATGCTTCGGGCACTCAGGGGTTTGTCCCGTGGAGCTGGTGTTGGGGCCCCCCAGGGGTTAGGCACCTGGAGGTATTGTTCGGGCGCTAAGGGGTTGGGCCCTTTGAGCTGGTGCTGGGACCCCCAGGGATTAGGCCCCTGGAGCTATGGTTCGGGCGCATACGGGTTGGGCCCCTGGAGCTGGTATTTGGGCCCCCAGGGTTTGGACCCCTGGAGCTGGTGTTGGGGACCCCAGGGGTTATGCCACTGGAGCTATGGTTCGGGCACTCAGGGGTTGGGCCCCTGGAGATGGTGTTGGGGCCCGAGGGGTTGGGCCCCTGGAGCTGCTGTTGGGGCCCCCAGGGGTTGGGCCCCTGGAGCTGCTGTTGGGGCCCCAGGGGTTAGGCCCCTGGAGATATGGTTCGGGCACTCAGGGGTTGGGCCGCTGGAGCTGGTCTTGGGGCCCGAGGGGTCAGGCCCCTGGAGCTATGGTTCGGGCGCTCAGGGGTTGAGCCCCTGGAACTATGGTTCGGGTGCTCAGGGCTTGGTCCCCTGGAGCTGGGGTAGAGGGACCCAGGGGTTGTGCCCCTGGAGCTGGGGTTGGGACCCCCGGGGGTTAGGCCCCTGGAGCTACTGTTCGAGCGCTCAGGGGTTGGGCCCCTGGAGCTGCTGTTGGGGCCCCCAGGGGTTGGGCCCCTGGAGCTGGTGTTGGGGCCCCAGGGGTTAGGCCCCTGGAGCTATGGTTCGGGCGCTCAGGGGTTGAGCCCCAGCAACTATGGTTCGGGTGCTCAGGGCTTGGTCCCCTGGAGCTGGGGTAGAGGGACCCAGGGGTTGTGCCCCTGGAGCTGGGGTTGGGGCCCCCGGGGGTTAGGCCCCTGGAGCTATGGTTCGAGCGCTCAGGGTTTGGGCCCTTGGAGCTGCTGTTGGGGCCCCCAGGGGTTAAGCCCCTGGAGCTGGTGTTGGGGCCCCAGGGGTTAGGCCCCTGGAGCTATGGTTCGGGCGCTCAGGGGTTGGGCCCCTGGAGATGCTGTTGGGGCCTCCAGGGGTTGGGCCCCTGGAGCTGGTGTTGGGGCTCCCAGGGGTTGGGCCCCTGGAGCTGGTGTTGGGGCTCCCAGGGGTTGGGTCCCTGGAGCTGGTGTTGGGGCCCCAGGGGTTAGGCCCCTGGAGCTATGGTTCGGGCGCACAGGGGTTGGGCCCCTGGAGCTGGTGGTGGGGCCCCCAGGGGTTGGACCCCTGGAGCTAGTGTTGGGGGCCCCAGGGGTCGGGCCCCTGGAGCTGGGGTTGGGGCCCCTGACCTAAAGTCACCCCCTGCTCTCCCATCCCCCACACAGACAGTCCACACTCCATCACAGTAATGCCCAGAGCATTTCACGCATGGAGCAACAGTAACACTGTGTGGCCATGCAGGGTAATGCCCAGAGCATTTCCTGCATGGAGCAAGAGTGACACCGTTTGGCCACATAGGGTAATGCACAGAGCATTTCCCCGCATGGAGCAACAGTGACACCATGTAGTCACACAGGGTAATATACAGAGCATTTCCCCGCATGGAGCAACAGTGACACCATGTGGTCACACAGGGTAATGCAGATAGCATTTCCTGTATGGAGCTATGGTTCGGGAGCTCTGGGGTTGGGCCCTGGAGCTAGTGTTGGGGCCCTATGGGTTAGGCCCCTGGCGCTATGGTTCGGGCGCTCAGGGGTTGGGCCCTTGGAGCTGGGGTGGGGGCCCCCAGGGGTTAGGCCCCTGGAGCTATGCTTCGGGCACTCAGGGGTTTGTCCCGTGGAGCTGGTGTTGGGGCCCCCCAGGGGTTAGGCACCTGGAGGTATTGTTCGGGCGCATACGGGTTGGGCCCCTGGAGCTGGTATTGGGGCCCCCAGGGTTTGGACCCCTGGAGCTGGTGTTGGGGACCCCAGGGGTTATGCCACTGGAGCTATGGTTCGGGCACTCAGGGGTTGGGCCCCTGGAGATGGTGTTGGGGCCCGAGGGGTTGGGCCCCTGGAGCTGCTGTTGGGGCCCCCAGGGGTTGGGCCCCTGGAGCTGGTGTTGGGGCCCCAGGGGTTAGGCCCCTGGAGATATGGTTCGGGCACTCAGGGGTTGGGCCGCTGGAGCTGGTGTTGGGGCCCGAGGGGTCAGGCCCCTGAAACTATGGTTCGGGCGCTCAGGGGTTGAGCCCCTGGAACTATGGTTCGGGTGCTCAGGGCTTGGTCCCCTGGAGCTGGGGTAGAGGGACCCAGGGGTTGTGCCCCTGGAGCTGGGGTTGGGGCCCCCGGGGGTTAGGCCCTTGGAGCTATGGTTCGAGCGCTCAGGGTTTGGGCCCTTGGAGCTGCTGTTGGGGCCCCCAGGGGTTAAGCCCCTGGAGCTGGTGTTGGGGCCCCAGGGGTTAGGCCCCTGGAGCTATGGTTCGGGCGCTCAGGGGTTGGGCCCCTGGAGATGCTGTTGGGGCCTCCAGGGGTTGGGCCCCTGGAGCTGGTGTTGGGGCTCCCAGGGGTTGGGCCCCTGGAGCTGGTGTTGGGGCTCCCAGGGGTTGGGTCCCTGGAGCTGGGGTTGGGGCCCCTGACCTAAAGTCACCCCCTGCTCTCCCATCCCCCACACAGACAGTCCACACTCCATCACAGTAATGCCCAGAGCATTTCACGCATGGAGCAACAGTAACACTGTGTGGCCATGCAGGGTAATGCCCAGAGCATTTCCTGCATGGAGCAAGAGTGACACCGTTTGGCCACATAGGGTAATGCACAGAGCATTTCCCCGCATGGAGCAACAGTGACACCATGTAGTCACACAGGGTAATATACAGAGCATTTCCCCGCATGGAGCAACAGTGACACCATGTGGTCACACAGGGTAATGCAGATAGCATTTCCTGTATGGAGCTATGGTTCGGGAGCTCTGGGGTTGGGCCCTGGAGCTGGTGTTGGGGCCCTAGGGGTTAGGCCCCTGGCGCTATGGTTCGGGCGCTCAGGGGTTGGGCCCTTGGAGCTGGGGTGGGGGCCCCCAGGGGTTAGGCCCCTGGAGCTATGCTTCGGGCACTCAGGGGTTTGTCCCGTGGAGCTAGTGTTGGGGCCCCCCAGGGGTTAGGCACCTGGAGGTATTGTTCAGGCGCTAAGGGGTTGGGCCCTTTGAGCTGGTGCTGGGACCCCCAGGGATTAGGCCCCTGGAGCTATGGTTCGGGCGCATACGGGTTGGGACCCTGGAGCTGGTATTTGGGCCCCCAGGGTTTGGACCCCTGGAGCTGGTGTTGGGGACCCCAGGGGTTATGCCACTGGAGCTATGGTTCGGGCACTCAGTGTTTGGGCCCCTGGAGATGGTGTTGGGGCCCGAGGGGTTGGGCCCCTGGAGCTGCTGTTGGGGCCCCCAGGGGTTGGGCCCCTGGAGCTGGTGTTGGGGCCCCAGGGGTTAGGCCCCTGGAGATATGGTTCGGGCACTCAGGGGTTGGGCCGCTGGAGCTGGTGTTGGGGCCCGAGGGGTCAGGCCCCTGGAGCTATGGTTCGGGCGCTCAGGGGTTGAGCCCCTGGAACTATGGTTCGGGTGCTCAGGGCTTGGTCCCCTGGAGCTGGGGTAGAGGGACCCAGGGGTTGTGCCCCTGGAGCTGGGGTTGGGGCCCCCGGGGGTTAGGCCCCTGGAGCTATGGTTCGAGCGCTCAGGGGTTGGGCCCTTGGAGCTGCTGTTGGGGCCCCCAGGGGTTGGGCCCCTGGAGCTGGTGTTGGGGCCCCAGGGGTTAGGCACCTGGAGCTATGGTTCGGGCGCTGAGGGGTTGGGCCCCTGGAGATGCTGTTGGGGCCTCCAGGGGTTGGGCCCCTGGAGCTGGTGTTGGGGCCCCCAGGTGTTGGGCCCCTGGAGCTGGTGTTGGGGCCCCAGGGGTTAGGCCCCTGGAGCTATGGTTCGGGCGCACAGGGGTTGGGCCCCTGGAGCTAGTGTTGGGGCCCCCAGGGGTTGGGCCCCTGGAGCTGGGGTTGGGGCCCCTGACCTAAAGTCACCCCCTGCTCTCCCATCCCCCACACAGACAGTCCACACTCCATCACAGTAATGCCCAGAGCATTTCACGCATGGAGCAACAGTAACACTGTGTGGCCATGCAGGGTAATGCCCAGAGCATTTCCTGCATGGAGCAAGAGTGACACCGTTTGGCCACATAGGGTAATGCACAGAGCATTTCCCCGCATGGAGCAACAGTGACACCATGTAGTCACACAGGGTAATATACAGAGCATTTCCCCGCATGGAGCAACAGTGACACCATGTGGTCACACAGGGTAATGCAGATAGCATTTCCTGTATGGAGCTATGGTTCGGGAGCTCTGGGGTTGGGCCCTGGAGCTGGTGTTGGGGCCCTAGGGGTTAGGCCCCTGGCGCTATGGTTCGGGCGCTCAGGGGTTGGGCCCTTGGAGCTGGGGTGGGGGCCCCCAGGGGTTAGGCCCCTGGAGCTATGCTTCGGGCACTCAGGGGTTTGTCCCGTGGAGCTGGTGTTGGGGCCCCCCAGGGGTTAGGCACCTGGAGGTATTGTTCGGGCTCTAAGGGGTTGGGCCCTTTGAGCTGGTGCTGGGACCCCCAGGGATTAGGCCCCTGGAGCTATGGTTCGGGCGCATACGGGTTGGGACCCTGGAGCTGGTATTGGGGCCCCCAGGGTTTGGACCCCTGGAGCTGGTGTTGGGGACCCCAGGGGTTATGCCACTGGAGCTATGGTTCGGGCACTCAGGGGTTGGGCCCCTGGAGCTGCTATTGGGGCCCCCAGGGGTTGGGCCCCTGGAGCTGGTGTTGGGGCCCCAGGGGTTAGGCCCCTGGAGATATGGTTCGGGCACTCAGGGGTTGGGCCGCTGGAGCTGGTGTTGGGGCCCGAGGGGTCAGGCCCCTGGAGCTATGGTTCGGGCGCTCAGGGTTTGAGCCCCTGGAACTATGGTTCGTTTGCTCAGGGCTTGGTCCCCTGGAGCTGGGGTAGAGGGACCCAGGGGTTGTGCCCCTGGAGCTGGGGTTGGGGCCCTCGGGGGTTAGGCCCCTGGAGCTATGGTTCGAGCGCTCAGGGGTTGGGCCCTTGGAGCTGCTGTTGGGGCCCCCAGGGGTTGGGCCCCTGGAGCTGGTGTTGGGGCCCCAGGGGTTAGGCCCCTGGAGCTATGGTTCGGGCGCTCAGGGGTTGGGCCCCTGGAGCTGGTGTTGTGGCCTCCAGGGGTTGGGCCCCTGGAGCTGGTGTTGGGGCCCCCAGGTGTTGGGCCCCTGGAGCTGGTGTTGGGGCCCCAGGGGTTAGGCCCCTGGAGCTATGGTTCGGGCGCACAGGGGTTGGGCCCCTGGAGCTAGTGTTGCGGCCCCCAGGGGTTGGGCCCCTGGAGCTGGGGTTGGGGCCCCTGACCTAAAGTCACCCCCTGCTCTCCCATCCCCCACACAGACAGTCCACACTCCATCACAGTAATGCCCAGAGCATTTCACGCATGGAGCAACAGTAACACTGTGTGGCCATGCAAGGTAATGCCCAGAGCATTTCCTGCATGGAGCAAGAGTGACACCGTTTGGCCACATAGGGTAATGCACAGAGCATTTCCCCGCATGGAGCAACAGTGACACCATGTAGTCACACAGGGTAATGCAGATAGCATTTCCTGTATGGAGCTATGGTTCGGGAGCTCTGGGGTTGGGCCCTGGAGCTGGTGTTGGGGCCCTAGGGGTTAGGCCCCTGGCGCTATGGTTCGGGCGCTCAGGGGTTGGGCCCTTGGAGCTGGGGTGGGGGCCCCCAGGGGTTAGGCCCCTGGAGCTATGCTTCGGGCACTCAGGGGTTTGGCCCGTGGAGCTGGTGTTGGGGCCCCCCAGGGGTTAGGCACCTGGAGGTATTGTTCGGGCGCTAAGGGGTTGGGCCCTTTGAGCTGGTGCTGGGAACCCCCAGGGATTAGGCCCCTGGAGCTATGGTTCGGGCGCATGGGGGTTGGGACCCTGGAGCTGGTATTGGGGCCCCCAGGGTTTGGACCCCTGGAGCTGGTGTTGGGGACCCCAGGGGTTATGCCCCTGGAGCTATGGTTCGGGCACTCAGGGGTTGGATCCCTGGAGCTGGTGTTGGGGCCACCAGGGGTTGGGCCCCTGGAGCTCTGGTTCGGTGCCTCCAGGGGTTAGGCCCCTGGAGATATGGTTCGGGCACTCAGGGGTTGGGCCCCTGGAGCTGGTGTTGGGGCCCGAGGGGTTAGGCCCCTGGAGCTATGGTTCGGGCGCTCAGGGGTTGGGCCCCTGGAACTATGGTTCGGGCGCTCAGGGGTTGGTCCCCTGGAGCTGGGGTAGAGGGACCCAGGGGTTGTGCCCCTGGAGCTGGGGTTGGGACCCCCGGGGGTTTGGCCCCTGGAGCTACTGTTCGAGCGCTCAGGGGTTGGGCCCCTGGAGCTGCTGTTGGGGCCCCCAGGGGTTGGGCCCCTGGAGCTGGTGTTGGGGCCCCAGGGGTTAGGCCCCTGGAGATATGGTTCGGGCACTCAGTGGTTGGGCCGCTGGAGCTGGTGTTGGGGCCCGAGGGGTTAGGCCCCTGGAGCTATGGTTCGGGCGCTCAGGGGTTGAGCCCCAGCAACTATGGTTCGGGTGCTCAGGGCTTGGTCCCCTGGAGCTGGGGTAGAGGGACCCAGGGGTTGTGCCCCTGGAGCTGGGGTTGGGGCCCCCGGGGGTTAGGCCCCTGGAGCTATGGTTCGAGCGCTCAGGGTTTGGGCCCTTGGAGCTGCTGTTGGGGCCCCCAGGGGTTAAGCCCCTGGAGCTGGTGTTGGGGCCCCAGGGGTTAGGCCCCTGGAGCTATGGTTCGGGCGCTCAGGGGTTGGGCCCCTGGAGATGCTGTTGGGGCCTCCAGGGGTTGGGCCCCTGGAGCTGGTGTTGGGGCTCCCAGGGGTTGGGCCCCTGGAGCTGGTGTTGGGGCCCCAGGGGTTAGGCCCCTGGAGCTATGGTTCGGGCGCACAGGGGTTGGGCCCCTGGAGCTGGTGGTGGGGCCCCCAGGGGTTGGACCCCTGGAGCTAGTGTTGGGGGCCCCAGGGGTCTTGCCCCTGGAGCTGGGGTTGGGGCCCCCGACCTAAAGTCACCCCCTGCTCTCCCATCCCCCACACAGACAGTCCACACTCCATCACAGTAATGCCCAGAGCATTTCACGCATGGAGCAACAGTAACACTGTGTGGCCATGCAGGGTAATGCCCAGAGCATTTCCTGCATGGAGCAAGAGTGACACCGTTTGGCCACATAGGGTAATGCACAGAGCATTTCCCCGCATGGAGCAACAGTGACACCATGTAGTCACACAGGGTAATATACAGAGCATTTCCCCGCATGGAGCAACAGTGACACCATGTGGTCACACAGGGTAATGCAGATAGCATTTCCTGTATGGAGCTATGGTTCGGGAGCTCTGGGGTTGGGCCCTGGAGCTGGTGTTGGGGCCCTAGGGGTTAGGCCCCTGGCGCTATGGTTCGGGCGCTCAGGGGTTGGGCCCTTGGAGCTGGGGTGGGGGCCCCCAGGGGTTAGGCCCCTGGAGCTATGCTTCGGGCAATCAGGGGTTTGTCCCGTGGAGCTGGTGTTGGGGCCCCCCAGGGGTTAGGCACCTGGAGGTATTGTTCGGGCGCTAAGGGGTTGGGCCCTTTGACCTGGTGCTGGGACCCCCAGAGATTAGGCCCCTGGAGCTATGGTTCGGGCGCATACGGGTTGGGACCCTGGAGCTGGTATTGGGGCCCCCAGGGTTTGGACCCCTGGAGCTGGTGTTGGGGACCCCAGGGGTTATGCCACTGGAGCTATGGTTCGGGCACTCAGGGGTTGGGCCCCTGGAGATGGTGTTGGGGCCCGAGGGGTTGGGCCCCTGGAGCTGCTGTTGGGGCCCCCAGGGGTTGGGCCCCTGGAGCTGGTGTTGGGGCCCCAGGGGTTAGGCCCCTGTAGATATGGTTCGGGCACTCAGGGGTTGGGCCGCTGGAGCTGGTGTTGGGGCCCGAGGGGTCAGGCCCCTGGAGCTATGGTTCGGGCGCTCAGGGGTTGAGCCCCTGGAACTATGGATCGGGTGCTCAGGGCTTGGTCCCCTGGAGCTGGGGTAGAGGGACCCAGGGGTTGTGCCCCTGGAGCTGGGGTTGGGGCCCCCGGGGTTAGGCCCCTGGAGATATGGTTCGGGCACTCAGGGGTTGGGCCCCTGGAGCTGCTGTTGGGGCCCCCAGGGGTTGGGCCCCTGGAGCTGGTGTTGGGGCCCCAGGGGTTAGGCCCCTGGAGATATGGTTCGGGCACTCAGGGGTTGGGCCGCTGGAGCTGGTGTTGGGGCCCGAGGGGTTAGGCCCCTGGAGCTATGGTTCGGGCGCTCAGGGGTTGAGCCCCAGCAACTATGGTTCGGGTGCTCAGGGCTTGGTCCCCTGGAGCTGGGGTAGAGGGACCCAGGGGTTGTGCCCCTGGAGCTGGGGTTGGGGCCCCCGGGGGTTAGGCCCCTGGAGCTATGGTTCGAGCGCTCAGGGGTTGGGCCCTTGGAGCTGCTGTTGGGGCCCCCAGGGGTTGGGCCCCTGGAGCTGGTGTTGGGGCCCCAGGGGTTAGGCACCTGGAGCTATGGTTCGGGCGCTCAGGGGTTGGGCCCCTGGAGATGCTGTTGGGGCATCCAGGGGTTGGGCCCCTGGAGCTGGTGTTGGGGCCCCCAGGTGTTGGGCCCCTGGAGCTGGTGTTGGGGCCCCAGGGGTTAGGCCCCTGGAGCTATGGTTCGGGCGCACAGGGGTTGGGCCCCTGGAGCTAGTGTTGGGGCCCCCAGGGGTTGGGCCCCTGGAGCTGGGGTTGGGGCCCCTGACCTAAAGTCACCCCCTGCTCTCCCATCCCCCACACAGACAGTCCACACTCCATCACAGTAATGCCCAGAGCATTTCACGCATGGAGCAACAGTAACACTGTGTGGCCATGCAGGGTAATGCCCAGAGCATTTCCTGCATGGAGCAAGAGTGACACCGTTTGGCCACATAGGGTAATGCACAGAGCATTTCCCCGCATGGAGCAACAGTGACACCATGTAGTCACACAGGGTAATATACAGAGCATTTCCCCGCATGGAGCAACAGTGACACCATGTGGTCACACAGGGTAATGCAGATAGCATTTCCTGTATGGAGCTATGGTTCGGGAGCTCTGGGGTTGGGCCCTGGAGCTGGTGTTGGGGCCCTAGGGGTTAGGCCCCTGGCGCTATGGTTCGGGCGCTCAGGGGTTGGGCCCTTGGAGCTGGGGTGGGGGCCCCCAGGGGTTAGGCCCCTGGAGCTATGCTTCGGGCACTCAGGGGTTTGTCCCGTGGAGCTGGTGTTGGGGCCCCCCAGGGGTTAGGCACCTGGAGGTATTGTTTGGGTGCTAAGGGGTTGGGCCCTTTGAGCTGGTGCTGGGACCCCCAGGGATTAGGCACCTGGAGCTATGGTTCGGGCGCATACGGGTTGGGACCCTGGAGCTGGTATTGGGGCCCCCAGGGTTTGGACCCCTGGAGCTGGTGTTGGGGACCCCAGGGGTTATGCCACTGGAGCTATGGTTCGGGCACTCAGGGGTTGGGCCCCTTGAGCTGCTGTTCGGGCCCCCAGGGGTTGGGCCCCTGGAGCTGGTGTTGGGGCCCCAGGGGTTAGGCCCCTGGAGATATGGTTCGGGCAATCAGGGGTTGGGCCGCTGGAGCTGGTGTTGGGGCCCGAGGGGTCAGGCCCCTGGAGCTATGGTTCGGGCGCTCAGGGGTTGAGCCCCTGGAACTATGGTTCGGGTGCTCAGGGCTTGGTCCCCTGGAGCTGGGGTAGAGGGACCCAGGGGTTGTGCCCCTGGAGCTGGGGTTGGGGCCCCCGGGGGTTAGGCCCCTGGAGCTATGGTTCGAGCGCTCAGGGGTTGGGCCCTTGGAGCTGCTGTTGGGGCCCCCAGGGATTGGGCCCCTGGAGCTGGTGTTGGGGCCCCAGGGGTTAGGCCCCTGGAGCTATGGTTCGGGCGCTCAGGGGTTGGGCCCCTGGAGATGCTGTTGGGGCCTCCAGGGGTTGGGCCCCTGGAGCTGGTGTTGGGGCCCCCAGGTGTTGGGCCCCTGGAGCTGGTGTTGGGGCCCCAGGGGTTAGGCCCCTGGAGCTATGGTTCGGGCGCACAGGGGTTGGGCCCCTGGAGCTAGTGTTGGGGCCCCCAGGGGTTGGGCCCCTGGAGCTGGGGTTGGGGCCCCTGACCTAAAGTCACCCCCTGCTCTCCCATCCCCCACACAGACAGTCCACACTCCATCACAGTAATGCCCAGAGCATTTCACGCATGGAGCAACAGTAACACTGTGTGGCCATGCAAGGTAATGCCCAGAGCATTTCCTGCATGGAGCAAGAGTGACACCGTTTGGCCACATAGGGTAATGCACAGAGCATTTCCCCGCATGGAGCAACAGTGACACCATGTAGTCACACAGGGTAATGCAGATAGCATTTCCTGTATGGAGCTATGGTTCGGGAGCTCTGGGGTTGGGCCCTGGAGCTGGTGTTGGGGCCCTAGGGGTTAGGCCCCTGGCGCTATGGTTCGGGCGCTCAGGGGTTGGGCCCTTGGAGCTGGGGTGGGGGCCCCCAGGGGTTAGGCCCCTGGAGCTATGCTTCGGGTACTCAGGGGTTTAGCCCGTGGAGCTGGTGTTGGGGCCCCCCAGGGGTTAGGCACCTGGAGGTATTGTTCGGGCGCTAAGGGGTTGGGCCCTTTGAGCTGGTGCTGGGACCCCCAGGGATTAGGCCCCTGGAGCTATGGTTCGGGCGCATAGGGGTTGGGACCCTGGAGCTGGTATTGGGGCCCCCAGGGTTTGAACCCCTGGAGCTGGTGTTGGGGACCCCAGGGGTTATGCCCCTGGAGCTATGGTTCGGGCACTCAGGGGTTGGATCCCTGGAGCTGGTGTTGGGGCCCCCAGGGGTTGGGCCCCTGGAGCTCTGGTTCGGTGCCTCCAGGGGTTAGGCCCCTGGAGATATGGTTCGGGCACTCAGGGGTTGGGCCCCTGGAGCTGGTGTTGGGGCCCGAGGGGTTAGGCCCCTGGAGCTATGGTTCGGGCGCTCAGGGGTTGGGCCCCTGGAACTATGGGTCGGGCGCTCAGGGTTAGGTCCCCTGGAGCTGGGGTAGAGGGACCCAGGGGTTGTGCCCCTGGAGCTGGGGTTGGGACCCCCGGGGGTTAGGCCCCTGGAGCTACTGTTCGAGCGCTCAGGGGTTGGGCCCCTGGAGCTGCTGTTGGGGCCCCCAGGGGTTGGGCCCCTGGAGCTGGTGTTGGGGCCCCAGGGGTTAGGCCCCTGGAGATATGGTTCGGGCACTCAGGGGTTGGGCCGCTGGAGCTGGTGTTGGGGCCCGAGGGGTTAGGCCCCTGGAGCTATGGTTCGGGCGCTCAGGGGTTGAGCCCCAGCAACTATGGGTCGGGTGCTCAGGGCTTGGTCCCCTGGAGCTGGGGTAGAGGGACCCAGGGGTTGTGCCCCTGGAGCTGGGGTTGGGGCCCCCGGGGGTTAGGCCCCTGGAGCTATGGTTCGAGCGCTCAGGGTTTGGGCCCTTGGAGCTGCTGTTGGGGCCCCCAGGGGTTAAGCCCCTGGAGCTGGTGTTGGAGCCCCAGGGGTTAGGCCCCTGGAGCTATGGTTCGGGCGCTCAGGGGTTGGGCCCCTGGAGATGCTGTTGGGGCCTCCAGGGGTTGGGCCCCTGGAGCTGGTGTTGGGGCTCCCAGGGGTTGGGCCCCTGGAGCTGGTGTTCGGGCTCCCAGGGGTTGGGTCCCTGGAGCTGGTGTTGGGGCCCCAGGGGTTAGGCCCCTGGAGCTATGGTTCGGGCGCACAGGGGTTGGGCCCCTGGAGCTGGTGGTGGGGCCCCCAGGGGTTGGACCCCTGGAGCTAGTGTTGGGGGCCCCAGGGGTCGGGCCCCTGGAGCTGGGGTTGGGGCCCCTGACCTAAAGTCACCCCCTGCTCTCTCATCCCCCACACAGACAGTCCACACTCCATCACAGTAATGCCCAGAGCATTTCACGCATGGAGCAACGGTAACACTGTGTGGCCATGCAGGGTAATGCCCAGAGCATTTCCTGCATGGAGCAAGAGTGACACCGTTTAGCCACATAGGGTAATGCACAGAGCATTTCCCCGCATGGAGCAACAGTGACACCATGTAGTCACACAGGGTAATATACAGAGCATTTCCCCGCATGGAGCAACAGTGACACCATGTGGTCACACAGGGTAATGCAGATAGCATTTCCTGTATGGAGCTATGGTTCGGGAGCTCTGGGGTTGGGCCCTGGAGCTAGTGTTGGGGCCCTATGGGTTAGGCCCCTGGCGCTATGGTTCGGGCGCTCAGGGGTTGGGCCCTTGGAGCTGGGGTGGGGGCCCCCAGGGGTTAGGCCCCTGGAGCTATGCTTCGGGCACTCAGGGGTTTGTCCCGTGGAGCTGGTGTTGGGGCCCCCCAGGGGTTAGGCACCTGGAGGTATTGTTCGGGCGCTAAGGGGTTGGGCCCTTTGAGCTGGTGCTGGGACCCCCAGGGATTAGGCCCCTGGAGCTATGGTTCGGGCGCATACGGGTTGGGACCCTGGAGCTGGTATTGGGGCCCCCAGGGTTTGGACCCCTGGAGCTGGTGTTGGGGACCCCAGGGGTTATGCCACTGGAGCTATGGTTCTTGCACTCAGGGGTTGGGCCCCTGGAGATGGTGTTGGGGCCCGAGGGGTTGGGCCCCTGGAGCTGCTGTTGGGGCCCCCAGGGGTTGGGCCCCTGGAGCTGGTGTTGGGGCCCCAGGGGTTAGGCCCCTGGAGATATGGTTCGGGCACTCAGGGGTTGGGCCGCTGGAGCTGGTGTTGGGGCCCGAGGGGTCAGGCCCCTGGAGCTATGGTTCGGGCGCTCAGGGGTTGAGCCCCTGGAACTATGGTTCGGGTGCTCAGGGCTTGGTCCCCTGGAGCTGGGGTAGAGGGACCCAGGGGTTGTGCCCCTGGAGCTGGGGTTGGGGCCCCCGGGGGTTAGGCCCCTGGAGCTATGGTTCGAGCGCTCAGGGGTTGGGCCCTTGGAGCTGCTGTTGGGGCCCCCAGGGGTTGGGCCCCTGGAGCTGGTGTTGGGGCCCCAGGGGTTAGGCACCTGGAGCTATGGTTCGGGCGCTCAGGGGTTGGGCCCCTGGCGATGCTGTTGGGGCATCCAGGGGTTGGGCCCCTGGAGCTGGTGTTGGGGCCCCCAGGTGTTGGGCCCCTGGAGCTGGTGTTGGGGCCCCAGGGGTTAGGCCCCTGGAGCTATGGTTCGGGCGCACATGGGTTGGGCCCCTGGAGCTAGTGTTGGGGCCCCCAGGGGTTGGGCCCCTGGAGCTGGGGTTGGGGCCCCTGACCTAAAGTCACCCCCTGCTCTCCCATCCCCCACACAGACAGTCCACACTCCATCACAGTAATGCCCAGAGCATTTCACGCATGGAGCAACAGTAACACTGTGTGGCCATGCAGGGTAATGCCCAGAGCATTTCCTGCATGGAGCAAGAGTGACACCGTTTGGCCACATAGGGTAATGCACAGAGCATTTCCCCGCACGGAGCAACAGTGACACCATGTAGTCACACAGGGTAATATACAGAGCATTTCCCCGCATGGAGCAACAGTGACACCATGTGGTCACACAGGGTAATGCAGATAGCATTTCCTGTATGGAGCTATGGTTCGGGAGCTCTGGGGTTGGGCCCTGGAGCTGGTGTTGGGGCCCTAGGGGTTAGGCCCCTGGCGCTATGGTTCGGGCGCTCAGGGGTTGGGCCCTTGGAGCTGGGGTGGGGGCCCCCAGGGGTTAGGCCCCTGGAGCTATGCTTCGGGCACTCAGGGGTTTGTCCCGTGGAGCTGGTGTTGGGGCCCCCCAGGGGTTAGGCACCTGGAGGTATTGTTCGGGTGCTAAGGGGTTGGGCCCTTTGAGCTGGTGCTGGGACCCCCAGGGATTAGGCCCCTGGAGCTATGGTTCGGGCGCATACGGGTTGGGACCCTGGAGCTGGTATTGGGGCCCCCAGGGTTTGGACCCCTGGAGCTGGTGTTGGGGATCCCAGGGGTTATGCCACCGGAGCTATGGTTCGGGCACTCAGGGGTTGGGCCCCTGGAGCTGCTGTTGGGGCACCCAGGGGTTGGGCCCCTGGAGCTGGTGTTGGGGCCCCAGGGGTTAGGCCCCTGGAGATATGGTTCGGGCACTCAGGGGTTGGGCCGCTGGAGCTGGTGTTGGGGCCCGAGGGGTCAGACCCCTGGAGCTATGGTTCGGGCGCTCAGGGGTTGAGCCACTGGAACTATGGTTCGGGTGCTCAGGGCTTGGTCCCCTGGAGCTGGGGTAGAGGGACCCAGGGGTTGTGCCCCTGGAGCTGGGGTTGGGGCCCCCGGGGGTTAGGCCCCTGGAGCTATGGTTCGAGCGCTCAGGGGTTGGGCCCTTGGAGCTGCTGTTGGGGCCCCCAGGGGTTGGGCCCCTGGAGCAGGTGTTGGGGCCCCAGGGGTTAGGCCCCTGGAGCTATGGTTCGGGCGCTGAGGGTTTGGGCCCCTGGAGATGCTGTTGGGGCCTCCAGGGGTTGGGCCCCTGGAGCTGGTGTTGGGGCCCCCAGGTGTTGGGCCCCTGGAGCTGGTGTTGGGGCCCCAGGGGTTAGGCCCCTGGAGCTATGGTTCGGGCGCACAGGGGTTGGGCCCCTGGAGCTAGTGTTGGGGCCCCCAGGGGTTGGGCCCCTGGAGCTGGAGTTGGGGCCCCTGCCCTAAAGTCACCCCCTGCTCTCCCATCCCCCACACAGACAGTCCACACTCCATCACAGTAATGCCCAGAGCATTTCACGCATTGAGCAACAGTAACACTGTGTGGCCATGCAAGGTAATGCCCAGAGCATTTCCTGCATGGAGCAAGAGTGACACCGTTTGGCCACATAGGGTAATGCACAGAGCATTTCCCCGCATGGAGCAACAGTGACACCATGTAGTCACACAGGGTAATGCAGATAGCATTTCCTGTATGGAGCTATGGTTCGGGAGCTCTGGGGTTGGGCCCTGGAGCTGGTGTTGGGGCCCTAGGGGTTAGGCCCCTGGCGCTATGGTTCGGGCGCTCAGGGGTTGGGCCCTTGGAGCTGGGGTGGGGGCCCCCAGGGGTTAGGCCCCTGGAGCTATGCTTCGGGCACTCAGGGGTTTGGCCCGTGGAGCTGGTGCTGGGACCCCCAGGGATTAGGCCCCTGGAGCTATGGTTCGGGCGCATAGGGGTTGGGACCCTGGAGCTGGTATTGGGGCCCCCAGGGTTTGGACCCCTGGAGCTGGTGTTGGGGACCCCAGGGGTTATGCCCCTGGAGCTATGGTTCGGGCACTCAGGGGTTGGATCCCTGGAGCTGGTGTTGGGGCCCCCAGGGGTTGGGCCCCTGGAGCTCTGGTTCGGTGCCTCCAGGGGTTAGGCCCCTGGAGATATGTTTCGGGCACTCAGGGGTTGGGCCCCTGGAGCTGGTGTTGGGGCCCGAGGGGTTAGGCCCCTGGAGCTATGGTTCGGGCGCTCAGGGGTTGGGCCCCTGGAACTATGGTTCGGGCGCTCAGGGGTTGGTCCCCTGGAGCTGGGGTAGAGGGACCCAGGGGTTGTGCCCCTGGAGCTGGGGTTGGGACCCCCGGGGGTTAGGCCCCTGGAGCTACTGTTCGAGCGCTCAGGGGTTGGGCCCCTGGAGCTGCTGTTGGGGCCCCCAGGGGTTGGGCCCCTGGAGCTGGTGTTGGGGCCCCAGGGGTTAGGCCCCTGGAGATATGGTTCGGGCACTCAGGGGTTGGGCCGCTGGAGATGGTGTTGGGGCCCGAGGGGTTAGGCCCCTGGAGCTATGGTTCGGGCGCTCAGGGGTTGAGCCCCAGCAACTATGGTTCGGGTGCTCAGGGCTTGGTCCCCTGGAGCTGGGGTAGAGGGACCCAGGGGTTGTGCCCCTGGAGCTGGGGTTGGGGCCCCCGGGGGTTAGGCCCCTGGAGCTATGGTTCGAGCGCTCAGGGTTTGGGCCCTTGGAGCTGCTGTTGGGGCCCCCAGGGGTTAAGCCCCTGGAGCTGGTGTTGGGGCCCCAGGGGTTAGGCCCCTGGAGCTATGGTTCGGGCGCTCAGGGGTTGGGCCCCTGGAGATGCTGTTGGGGCCTCCAGGGGTTGGGCCCCTGGAGCTGGTGTTGGGGCTCCCAGGGGTTGGGCCCCTGGAGCTGGTGTTGGGGCCCCAGGGGTTAGGCCCCTGGAGCTATGGTTCTGGCGCACAGGGGTTGGGCCCCTGGAGCTGGTGGTGGGGCCCCCAGGGGTTGGACCCCTGGAGCTAGTGTTGGGGGCCCCAGGGGTCGGGCCCCTGGAGCTGGGGTTGGGGCCCCTGACCTAAAGTCACCCCCTGCTCTCCCATCCCCCACACAGACAGTCCACACTCCATCACAGTAATGCCCAGAGCATTTCACGCATGGAGCAACAGTAACACTGTGTGGCCATGCAGGGTAATGCCCAGAGCATTTCCTGCATGGAGCAAGAGTGACACCGTTTGGCCACATAGGGTAATGCACAGAGCATTTCCCCGCATGGAGCAACAGTGACACCATGTAGTCACACAGGGTAATATACAGAGCATTTCCCCGCATGGAGCAACAGTGACACCATGTGGTCACACAGGGTAATGCAGATAGCATTTCCTGTATGGAGCTATGGTTCGGGAGCTCTGGGGTTGGGCCCTGGAGCTGGTGTTGGGGCCCTAGGGGTTAGGCCCCTGGCGCTATGGTTCGGGCGCTCAGGGGTTGGGCCCTTGGAGCTGGGGTGGGGGCCCCCAGGGGTTAGGCCCCTGGAGCTATGCTTCGGGCACTCAGGGGTTTGGCCCGTGGAGCTGGTGTTGGGGCCCCCCAGGGGTTAGGCACCTGGAGGTATTGTTCGGGCGCTAAGGGGTTGGGCCCTTTGAGCTGGTGCTGGGACCCCCAGGGATTAGGCCCCTGGAGCTATGGTTCGGGCGCATACGGGTTGGGACCCTGGAGCTGGTATTGGGGCCCCCAGGGTTTGGACCCCTGGAGCTGGTGTTGGGGACCCCAGGGGTTATGCCACTGGAGCTATGGTTCGGGCACTCAGGGGTTGGGCCCCTGGAGATGGTGTTGGGGCCCGAGGGGTTGGGCCCCTGGAGCTGCTGTTGGGGCCCCCAGGGGTTGGGCCCCTGGAGCTGGTGTTGGGGCCCCAGGGGTTAGGCCCCTGGAGATATGGTTCGGGCACTCAGGGGTTGGGCCGCTGGAGCTGGTGTTGGGGCCCGAGGGGTCAGGCCCCTGGAGCTATGGTTCGGGCGCTCAGGGGTTGAGCCCCTGGAACTATGGTTCGGGTGCACAGGGCTTGGTCCCCTGGAGCTGGGGTAGAGGGACCCAGGGGTTGTGCCCCTGGAGCTGGGGTTGGGGCCCCCGGGGGTTAGGCCCCTGGAGCTATGGTTCGCGCGCTCAGGGGTTGGGCCCTTGGAGCTGCTGTTGGGGCCCCCAGGGGTTGGGCCCCTGGAGCTGGTGTTGGGGCCCCAGGGGTTAGGCACCTGGAGCTATGGTTCGGGCGCTCAGGGGTTGGGCCGCTGGAGATGCTGTTGGGGCCTCCAGGGGTTGGGCCCCTGGAGCTGGTGTTGGGGCCTCCAGGTGTTGGGCCCCTGGAGCTGGTGTTGGGGCCCCAGGGGTTAGGCCCCTGGAGCTATGGTTCGGGCGCACAGGGGTTGGGCCCCTGGAGCTAGTGTTGGGGCCCCCAGGGGTTTGGCCCCTGGAGCTGGGGTTGGGGCCCCTGACCTAAAGTCACCCCCTGCTCTCCCATCCCCCACACAGACAGTCCACACTCCATCACAGTAATGCCCAGAGCATTTCACGCATGGAGCAACAGTAACACTGTGTGGCCATGCAGGGTAATGCCCAGAGCATTTCCTGCATGGAGCAAGAGTGACACCGTTTGGCCACATAGGGTAATGCACAGAGCATTTCCCCGCATGGAGCAACAGTGACACCATGTAGTCACACAGGGTAATATACAGAGCATTTCCCCGCATGGAGCAACAGTGACACCATGTGGTCACACAGGGTAATGCAGATAGCATTTCCTGTATGGAGCTATGGTTCGGGAGCTCTGGGGTTGGGCCCTGGAGCTGGTGTTGGGGCCCTAGGGGTTAGGCCCCTGGCGCTATGGTTCGGGCGCTCAGGGGTTGGGCCCTTGGAGCTGGGGTGGGGGCCCCCAGGGGTTAGGCCCCTGGAGCTATGCTTCGGGCACTCAGGGGTTTGGCCCGTGGAGCTGGTGTTGGGGCCCCCCAGGGGTTAGGCACCTGGAGGTATTGTTCGGGCGCTAAGGGGTTGGGCCCTTTGAGCTGGTGCTGGGACCCCCAGGGATTAGGCCCCTGGAGCTATGGTTCGGGCGCATACGGGTTGGGACCCTGGAGCTGGTATTGGGGCCCCCAGGGTTTGGACCCCTGGAGCTGGTGTTGGGGACCCCAGGGGTTATGCCACTGGAGCTATGGTTCGGGCACTCAGGGGTTGGGCCCCTGGAGATGGTGTTGGGGCCCGAGGGGTTGGGCCCCTGGAGCTGCTGTTGGGGCCCCCAGGGGTTGGGCCCCTGGAGCTGGTGTTGGGGCCCCAGGGGTTAGGCCCCTGGAGATATGGTTCGGGCACTCAGGGGTTGGGCCGCTGGAGCTGGTGTTGGGGCCCGAGGGGTCAGGCCCCTGGAGCTATGGTTCGGGCGCTCAGGGGTTGAGCCCCTGGAACTATGGTTCGGGTGCTCAGGGCTTGGTCCCCTGGAGCTGGGGTAGAGGGACCCAGGGGTTGTGCCCCTGGAGCTGGGGTTGGGGCCCCCGGGGGTTAGGCCCCTGGAGCTATGGTTCGAGCGCTCAGGGGTTGGGCCCTTGGAGCTGCTGTTGGGGCCCCCAGGGGTTGGGCCCCTGGAGCTGGTGTTGGGGCCCCAGGGGTTAGGCACCTGGAGCTATGGTTCGGGCGCTCAGGGGTTGGGCCGCTGGAGATGCTGTTGGGGCCTCCAGGGGTTGGGCCCCTGGAGCTGGTGTTGGGGCCTCCAGGTGTTGGGCCCCTGGAGCTGGTGTTGGGGCCCCAGGGGTTAGGCCCCTGGAGCTATGGTTCGGGCGCACAGGGGTTGGGCCCCTGGAGCTAGTGTTGGGGCCCCCAGGGGTTTGGCCCCTGGAGCTGGGGTTGGGGCCCCTGACCTAAAGTCACCCCCTGCTCTCCCATCCCCCACACAGACAGTCCACACTCCATCACAGTAATGCCCAGAGCATTTCACGCATGGAGCAACAGTAACACTGTGTGGCCATGCAGGGTAATGCCCAGAGCATTTCCTGCATGGAGCAAGAGTGACACCGTTTGGCCACATAGGGTAATGCACAGAGCATTTCCCCGCATGGAGCAACAGTGACACCATGTAGTCACACAGGGTAATATACAGAGCATTTCCCCGCATGGAGCAACAGTGACACCATGTGGTCACACAGGGTAATGCAGATAGCATTTCCTGTATGGAGCTATGGTTCGGGAGCTCTGGGGTTGGGCCCTGGAGCTGGTGTTGGGGCCCTAGGGGTTAGGCCCCTGGCGCTATGGTTCGGGCGCTCAGGGGTTGGGCCCTTGGAGCTGGGGTGGGGGCCCCCAGGGGTTAGGCCCCTGGAGCTATGCTTCGGGCACTCAGGGGTTTGGCCCGTGGAGCTGGTGTTGGGGCCCCCCAGGGGTTAGGCACCTGGAGGTATTGTTCGGGCGCTAAGGGGTTGGGCCCTTTGAGCTGGTGCTGGGACCCCCAGGGATTAGGCCCCTGGAGCTATGGTTCGGGCGCATACGGGTTGGGACCCTGGAGCTGGTATTGGGGCCCCCAGGGTTTGGACCCCTGGAGCTGGTGTTGGGGACCCCAGGGGTTATGCCACTGGAGCTATGGTTCGGGCACTCAGGGGTTGGGCCCCTGGAGATGGTGTTGGGGCCCGAGGGGTTGGGCCCCTGGAGCTGCTGTTGGGGCCCCCAGGGGTTGGGCCCCTGGAGCTGGTGTTGGGGCCCCAGGGGTTAGGCCCCTGGAGATATGGTTCGGGCACTCAGGGGTTGGGCCGCTGGAGCTGGTGTTGGGGCCCGAGGGGTCAGGCCCCTGGAGCTATGGTTCGGGCGCTCAGGGGTTGAGCCCCTGGAACTATGGTTCGGGTGCTCAGGGCTTGGTCCCCTGGAGCTGGGGTAGTGGGACCCAGGGGTTGTGCCCCTGGAGCTGGGGTTGGGGCCCCCGGGGGTTAGGCCCCTGGAGCTATGGTTCGAGCGCTCAGGGGTTGGGCCCTTGGAGCTGCTGTTGGGGCCCCCAGGGGTTGGGCCCCTGGAGCTGGTGTTGGGGCCCCAGGGGTTAGGCACCTGGAGCTATGGTTCGGGCGCTCAGGGGTTGGGCCGCTGGAGATGCTGTTGGGGCCTCCAGGGGTTGGGCCCCTGGAGCTGGTGTTGGGGCCTCCAGGTGTTGGGCCCCTGGAGCTGGTGTTGGGGCCCCAGGGGTTAGGCCCCTGGAGCTATGGTTCGGGCGCACAGGGGTTGGGCCCCTGGAGCTAGTGTTGGGGCCCCCAGGGGTTTGGCCCCTGGAGCTGGGGTTGGGGCCCCTGACCTAAAGTCACCCCCTGCTCTCCCATCCCCCACACAGACAGTCCACACTCCATCACAGTAATGCCCAGAGCATTTCACGCATGGAGCAACAGTAACACTGTGTGGCCATGCAGGGTAATGCCCAGAGCATTTCCTGCATGGAGCAAGAGTGACACCGTTTGGCCACATAGGGTAATGCACAGAGCATTTCCCCGCATGGAGCAACAGTGACACCATGTAGTCACACAGGGTAATATACAGAGCATTTCCCCGCATGGAGCAACAGTGACACCATGTGGTCACACAGGGTAATGCAGATAGCATTTCCTGTATGGAGCTATGGTTCGGGAGCTCTGGGGTTGGGCCCTGGAGCTGGTGTTGGGGCCCTAGGGGTTAGGCCCCTGGCGCTATGGTTCGGGCGCTCAGGGGTTGGGCCCTTGGAGCTGGGGTGGGGGCCCCCAGGGGTTAGGCCCCTGGAGCTATGCTTCGGGCACTCAGGGGTTTGTCCCGTGGAGCTGGTGTTGGGGCCCCCCAGGGGTTAGGCACCTGGAGGTATTGTTCGGGCGCTAAGGGGTTGGGCCCTTTGAGCTGGTGCTGGGACCCCCAGGGATTAGGCCCCTGGAGCTATGGTTCGGGCGCATACGGGTTGGGACCCTGGAGCTGGTATTGGGGCCCCCAGGGTTTGGACCCCTGGAGCTGGTGTTGGGGACCCCAGGGGTTATGCCACTGGAGCTATGGTTCGGGCACTCAGGGGTTGGGCCCCTGGAGCTGCTGTTGGGGCCCCCAGGGGTTGGGCCCCTGGAGCTGGTGTTGGGGCCCCAGGGGTTAGGCCCCTGGAGATATTGTTCGGGCACTCAGGGGTTGGGCCGCTGGAGCTGGTGTTGGGGCCCGAGGGGTCAGGCCCCTGGAGCTATGGTTCGGGCGCTCAGGGGTTGAGCCCCTGGAACTATGGTTCGTTTGCTCAGGGCTTGGTCCCCTGGAGCTGGGGTAGAGGGACCCAGGGGTTGTGCCCCTGGAGCTGGGGTTGGGGCCCCCGGGGGTTAGGCCCTGGAGCTATGGTTCGAGCGCTCAGGGGTTGGGCCCTTGGAGCTGCTGTTGGGGCCCCCAGGGGTTGGGCCCCTGGAAATGGTGTTGGGGCCCCAGGGGTTAGGCCCCTGGAGCTATGGTTCTGGCGCTCAGGGGTTCGGCCCCTGGAGATGCTGTTGGGGCCTCCAGGGGTTGGGCCCCTGGAGCTGGTGTTGGGGCCCCCAGGTGTTGGGCCCCTGGAGCTGGTGTTGGGGACCCCAGGGGTTATGCCACTGGAGCTATGGTTCGGGCGCACAGGGGTTGGGCCCCTGGAGCTGGTGGTGGGGCCCCCAGGGGTTGGACAACTGGAGCTAGTGTTGGGGGCCCCAGGGGTCGGGCCCCTAGAGCTGGGGTAGGGGCCCCTGACCTAAAGTCACCCCCTGCTCTCCCATCCCCCACACAGACAGTCCACACTCCATCACAGTAATGCCCAGAGCATTTCACGCATGGAGCAACAGTAACACTGTGTGGCCATGCAGGGTAATGCCCAGAGCATTTCCTGCATGGAGCAAGAGTGACACCGTTTGGCCACATAGGGTAATGCACAGAGCATTTCCCCGCATGGAGCAACAGTGACACCATGTAGTCACACAGGGTAATATACAGAGCATTTCCCCGCATGGAGCAACAGTGACACCATGTGGTCACACAGGGTAATGCAGAGAGCATTTCCTGTATGGAGCTATGGTTCGGGAGCTCTGGGGTTGGGCCCTGGAGCTGGTGTTGGGGCCCTAGGGGTTAGGCCCCTGGCCCTATGGTTCGGGCGCTCAGGGGTTGGGCCCTTGGAGCTGGGGTGGGGGCCCCCAGGGGTTAGGCCCCTGGAGCTATGCTTCGGGCACTCAGGGGTTTGTCCCGTGGAGCTGGTGTTGGGGCCCCCCAGGGGTTAGGCACCTGGAGGTATTGTTCGGGCGCTAAGGGGTTGGGCCCTTTGAGCTGGTGCTGGGACCCCCAGGGATTAGGCCTCTGGAGCTATGGTTCGGGCGCATACGGGTTGGGACCCTGGAGCTGGTATTGGGGCCCCCAGGGTTTGGACCCCTGGAGCTGGTGTTGGGGACCCCAGGGGTTATGCCACTGGAGCTATGGTTCGGGCACTCAGGGGTTGGGCCCCTGGAGATGGTGTTGGGGCCCGAGGGGTTAGGCCCCTGGAGCTATGTTCGGGCGCTCAGGGGTTGGGCCCCTGGAACTATGGTTCGGGAGCTCAGGGGTTGGTCCCCTGGAGCTGGGGTAGAGGGACCCAGGGGTTGTGCCCCTGGAGCTGGGGTTGGGACCCCCGGGGGTTAAGCCCCTGGAGCTACTGTTCGAGCGCTCAGGGTTTGGGCCCCTGGAGCTGCTGTTGGGGCACCCAGGGGTTGGGCCCCTGGAGCTGATGTTGGGGCCCCAGGGGTTAGGCCCCTGGAGATATGGTTCGGGTACTCAGGGGTTGGGCCGCTGGAGCTGGTGTTGGGGCCCGAGGGGTTAGGCCCCTGGAGCTATGGTTCGGGCGCTCAGGGGTTGAGCCCCAGCAACTATGGTTCGGGTGCTCAGGGCTTGGTCCCCTGGAGCTGGGGTAGAGGGACCCAGGGGTTGTGCCCCTGGAGCTGGGGTTGGGGCCCCCGGGGGTTAGGCCCCTGGAGCTATGGTTCGAGCGCTCAGGGTTTGGGCCCTTGGAGCTGCTGTTGGGGCCCCCAGGGGTTAAGCCCCTGGAGCTGGTGTTGGGGCCCCGGGGGTTGGGCCCTGGAGCTATGGTTCGGGCGCTCAGGGGTTGGGCCCCTGGAGATGCTGTTGGGGCCTCCAGGGGTTGGGCCCCTGGAGCTGGTGTTGGGGCTCCCAGGGGTTGGGCCCCTGGAGCTGGTGTTGGGGCCCCAGGGGTTAGGCCCCTGGAGCTATGGTTCGGGCGCTCAGGGGTTGGTCCCCTGGAGCTGGGGTAGAGGGACCCAGGGGTTGTGCCCCTGGAGCTGGGGTTGGGACCCCCGGGGGTTAGGCCCCTGGAGCTAGTGTTCGAGCGCTCAGGGGTTGGGCCCCTGGAGCTGCTGTTGGGGCCCCCAGGGGTTGGGCCCCTGGAGCTGGTGTTGGGGCCCCAGGGGTTAGGCCCCTGGAGATATGGTTCGGGCACTCAGGGGTTGAGCCCCAGCAACTATGGTTCGGGTGCTCAGGGCTTGGTCCCCTGGAGCTGGGGCAGAGGGACCCAGGGGTTGTGCCCCTGGAGCTGGGGTTGGGGCCCCCGGGGGTTAGGCCCCTGTAGCTATGGTTCGAGCGCTCAGGGTTTGGGCCCTTGGAGCTGCTGTTGGGGCCCCCAGGGGTTAAGCCCCTGGAGCTGGTGTTGGGGCCCAGGGGTTAGGCCCCTGGAGCTATGGTTCGGGCGCTCAGGGGTTGGGCCCCTGGAGATGCTGTTGGGGCCTCCAGGGGTTGGGCCCCTGGAGCTGGTGTTGGGGCTCCCAGGGGTTGGGTCCCTGGAGCTGGTGTTGGGGCCCCAGGGGTTAGGCCCCTGGAGCTATGGTTCGGGCGCACATGGGTTGGGCCCCTGGAGCTGGTGGTGGGGCCCCCAGGGGTTGGACCCCTGGAGCTAGTGTTGGGGGCCCCAGGGGTCGGGCCCCTGGAGCTGGGGTTGGGGCCCCTGACCTAAAGTCACCCCCTGCTCTCCCATCCCCCACACAGACAGTCCACACTCCATCACAGTAATGCCCAGAGCATTTCACGCATGGAGCAACAGTAACACTGTGTGGCCATGCAGGGTAATGCCCAGAGCATTTCCTGCATGGAGCAAGAGTGACACCGTTTGGCCACATAGGGTAATGCACAGAGCATTTCCCCGCATGGAGCAACAGTGACACCATGTAGTCACACAGGGTAATATACAGAGCATTTCCCCGCATGGAGCAACAGTGACACCATGTGGTCACACAGGGTAATGCAGATAGCATTTCCTGTATGGAGCTATGGTTCGGGAGCTCTGGGGTTGGGCCCTGGAGCTGGTGTTGGGGCCCTAGGGGTTAGGCCCCTGGCGCTATGGTTCGGGCGCTCAGGGGTTGGGCCCTTGGAGCTGGGGTGGGGGCCCCCAGGGGTTAGGCCCCTGGAGCTATGCTTCGGGCACTCAGGGGTTTGTCCCGTGGAGCTGGTGTTGGGGCCCCCCAGGGGTTAGGCACCTGGAGGTATTGTTCGGGCGCTAAGGGGTTGGGCCCGTTGAGCTGGTGCTGGGACCCCCAGGGATTAGGCCCCTGGAGCTATGGTTCGGGCGCATACGGGTTGGGACCCTGGAGCTGGTATTGGGGCCCCCAGGGTTTGGACCCCTGGAGCTGGTGTTGGGGACCCCAGGGGTTATGCCACTGGAGCTATGGTTCGGGCACTCAGGGGTTGGGCCCCTGGAGATGGTGTTGGGGCCCGAGGGGTTGGGCCCCTGGAGCTGCTGTTGGGGCCCCCAGGGGTTGGGCCCCTGGAGCTGGTGTTGGGGCCCCAGGGGTTAGGGCCCCTGGAGATATGGTTCGGGCACTCAGGGGTTGGGCCGCTGGAGCTGGTGTTGGGGCCCGAGGGGTCAGGCCCCTGGAGCTATGGTTCGGGCGCTCAGGGGTTGAGCCCCTGGAACTATGGTTCGGGTGCTCAGGGCTTGGTCCCCTGGAGCTGGGGTAGAGGGACCCAGGGGTTGTGCCCCTGGAGCTGGGGTTGGGGCCCCCGGGGGTTAGGCCCCTGGAGCTATGGTTCGAGCGCTCAGGGGTTGGGCCCTTGGAGCTGCTGTTGGGGCTCCCAGGGGTTGGGCCCCTGGAGCTGGTGTTGGGGCCCCAGGGGTTAGGCACCTGGAGCTATGGTTCGGGCGCTCAGGGGTTGGGCCCCTGGAGATGCTGTTGGGGCCTCCAGGGGTTGGGCCCCTGGAGCTGGTGTTGGGGCCTCCAGGTGTTGGGCCCCTGGAGCTGGTGTTGGGGCCCCAGGGGTTAGGCCCCTGGAGCTATGGTTCGGGCGCACAGGGGTTGGGCCCCTGGAGCTAGTGTTGGGGCCCCCAGGGGTTTGGCCCCTGGAGCTGGGGTTGGGGCCCCTGACCTAAAGTCACCCCCCTGCTCTCCCATCCCCCACACAGACAGTCCACACTCCATCACAGTAATGCCCAGAGCATTTCACGCATGGAGCAACAGTAACACTGTGTGGCCATGCAGGGTAATGCCCAGAGCATTTCCTGCATGGAGCAAGAGTGACACCGTTTGGCCACATAGGGTAATGCACAGAGCATTTCCCCGCATGGAGCAACAGTGACACCATGTAGTCACACAGGGTAATATACAGAGCATTTCCCCGCATGGAGCAACAGTGACACCATGTGGTCACACAGGGTAATGCAGATAGCATTTCCTGTATGGAGCTATGGTTCGGGAGCTCTGGGGTTGGGCCCTGGAGCTGGTGTTGGGGCCCTAGGGGTTAGGCCCCTGGCGCTATGGTTCGGGCGCTCAGGGGTTGGGCCCTTGGAGCTGGGGTGGGGGCCCCCAGGGTTTAGGCCCCTGGAGCTATGCTTCGGGCACTCAGGGGTTTGTCCCGTGGAGCTGGTGTTGGGGCCCCCCAGGGGTTAGGCACCTGGAGGTATTGTTCGGGCGCTAAGGGGTTGGGCCCTTTGAGCTGGTGCTGGGACCCCCAGGGATTAGGCCCCTGGAGCTATGGTTCGGGGCGCATACGGGTTGGGACCCTGGAGCTGGTATTGGGGCCCCCAGGGTTTGGACCCCTGGAGCTGGTGTTGGGGACCCCAGGGGTTATGCCACTGGAGCTATGGTTCGGGCACTCAGGGGTTGGGCCCCTGGAGCTGCTGTTGGGGCCCCCAGGGGTTGGGCCCCTGGAGCTGGTGTTGGGGCCCCAGGGGTTAGGCCCCTGGAGGTATTGTTCGGGCACTCAGGGGTTGGGCCGCTGGAGCTGGTGTTGGGGCCCGAGGGGTCAGGCCCCTGGAGCTATGGTTCGGGCGCTCAGGGGTTGAGCCCCTGGAACTATGGTTCGGGTGCTCAGGGCTTGGTCCCCTGGAGCTGGGGTAGAGGGACTCAGGGGTTGTGCCCCTGGAGCTGGGGTTGGGGCCCCCGGGGGTTAGGCCCTGGAGCTATGGTTCGAGCGCTCAGGGGTTGGGCCCTTGGAGCTGCTGTTGGGGCCCCCAGGGGTTGGGCCCCTGGAAATGGTGTTGGGGCCCCAGGGGTTAGGCCCCTGGAGCTATGGTTCTGGCGCTCAGGGGTTCGGCCCCTGGAGATGCTGTTGGGGCCTCCAGGGGTTGGGCCCCTGGAGCTGGTGTTGGGGCCCCCAGGTGTTGGTCCCCTGGAGCTGGTGTTGGTGACCCCAGGGGTTATGCCACTGGAGCTATGGTTCGGGCGCACAGGGGTTGGGCCCCTGGAGCTGGTGGTGGGGCCCCCAGGGGTTGGACAACTGGAGCTAGTGTTGGGGGCCCCAGGGGTCGGGCCCCTAGAGCTGGGGTTGGGGCCCCTGACCTAAAGTCACCCCCTGCTCTCCCATCCCCCACACAGACAGTCCACACTCCATCACAGTAATGCCCAGAGCATTTCACGCATGGAGCAACAGTAACACTGTGTGGCCATGCAGGGTATGCCCAGAGCATTTCCTGCATGGAGCAAGAGTGACACCGTTTGGCCACATAGGGTAATGCACAGAGCATTTCCCCGCATGGAGCAACAGTGACACCATGTAGTCACACAGGGTAATATACAGAGCATTTCCCCGCATGGAGCAACAGTGACACCATGTGGTCACACAGGGTAATGCAGAGAGCATTTCCTGTATGGAGCTATGGTTCGGGAGCTCTGGGGTTGGGCCCTGGAGCTGGTGTTGGGGCCCTAGGGGTTAGGCCCCTGGCGCTATGGTTCGGGCGCTCAGGGGTTGGGCCCTTGGAGCTGGGGTGGGGGCCCCCAGGGGTTAGGCCCCTGGAGCTATGCTTCGGGCACTCAGGGGTTTGGCCCGTGGAGCTGGTGTTGGGGCCCCCCAGGGGTTAGGCACCTGGAGGTATTGTTCGGGCGCTAAGGGGTTGGGCCCTTTGAGCTGGTGCTGGGACCCCCAGGATTAGGCCTCTGGAGCTATGGTTCGGGCGCATACGGGTTGGGACCCTGGAGCTGGTATTGGGGCCCCCAGGGTTTGGACCCCTGGAGCTGGTGTTGGGGACCCCAGGGGTTATGCCACTGGAGCTATGGTTCGGGCACTCAGGGGTTGGGCCCCTGGAGATGGTGTTGGGGCCCGAGGGGTTAGGCCCCTGGAGCTATGGTTCGGGCGCTCAGGGGGTTGGGCCCCTGGAACTATGGTTCGGGCGCTCAGGGGTTGGTCCCCTGGAGCTGGGGTAGAGGGACCCAGGGGTTGTGCCCTGGAGCTGGGGTTGGGACCCCCGGGGGTTAAGCCCCTGGAGCTACTGTTCGAGCGCTCAGGGGTTGGGCCCCTGGAGCTGCTGTTGGGGCACCCAGGGGTTGGGCCACTGGAGCTGGTGTTGGGGCCCCAGGGGTTAGGCCCCTGGAGATATGGTTCGGGTACTCAGGGTTGTGGGCCGCTGGAGCTGGTGTTGGGGCCCGAGGGGTTAGGCCCCTGGAGCTATGGTTCGGGCGCTCAGGGGTTGAGCCCCAGGAACTATGGTTCGGGTGCTCAGGGCTTGGTCCCCTGGAGCTGGGGTAGGGGACCCAGGGGTTGTGCCCCTGGAGCTGGGGTTGGGGCCCCCGGGGGTTAGGCCCCTGGAGCTATGGTTCGAGCGCTCAGGGTTTGGGCCCTTGGAGCTGCTGTTGGGGCCCCCAGGGGTTAAGCCCCTGGAGCTGGTGTTGGGGCCCCAGGGGTTAGGCCCCTGGAGCTATGGTTCGGGCGCTCAGGGTTTGGGCCCCTGGAGATGCTGTTGGGGCCTCCAGGGGTTGGGCCCCTGGAGCTGGTGTTGGGGCTCCCAGGGGTTGGGCCCCTGGAGCTGGTGTTGGGGCCCCAGGGGTTAGGCCCCTGGAGCTATGGTTCGGGCGCTCAGGGGTTGGCCCCTGGAGCTGGGGTAGGGGACCCAGGGGTTGGCCCCTGGAGCTGGGGTTGGGACCCCCAGGGGTTAGGCCCCTGGAGCTATGTTCGGGCGCTCAGGGGTTGGGCCCCTGGAGCTGCTGTTGGGGCCCCCAGGGGTTGGGCCCCTGGAGCTGGTGTTGGGGCCCCAGGGGTTAGGCCCCTGGAGCTATGGTTCGGGCACTCAGGGGTTGAGCCCCAGCAACTATGGTTCGGGTGCTCAGGGCTTGGTCCCCTGGAGCTGGGGTAGAGGGACCCAGGGGTTGTGCCCCTGGAGCTGGGGTTGGGGCCCCCGGGGGTTAGGCCCTGGAGCTATGGTTCGAGCGCTCAGGGGTTGGGCCCTTGGAGCTGCTGTTGGGGCCCCCAGGGGTTGGGCCCCTGGAGCTGGTGTTGGGGCCCCAGGGGTTAGGCCCCTGGAGCTATGGTTCGGGCGCTCAGGGGTTGGGCCCCTGGAGATGCTGTTGGGGCCTCCAGGGGTTGGGCCCCTGGAGCTGGTGTTGGGGCCCCCAGGGGTTGGGCCCCTGGAGCTGGTGTTGGGGCCCCCAGGGGTTAGGCCCCTGGAGCTATGGTTCGGGCGCACAGGGGTTGGGCCCCTGGAGCTGGTGGTGGGGCCCCCAGGGGTTGGACCCCTGGAGCTAGTGTTGGGGGCCCCAGGGGTTGGGCCCCTGGAGCTGGGGTTGGGGCCCCTGACCTAAAGTCACCCCCTGCTCTCCCATCCCCCACACAGACAGTCCACACTCCATCACAGTAATGCCCAGAGCATTTCACGCATGGAGCAACAGTAACACTGTGTGGCCATGCAGGGTAATGCCCAGAGCATTTCCTGCATGGAGCAAGAGTGACACCGTTTGGCCACATAGGGTAATGCACAGAGCATTTCCCCGCATGGAGCAACAGTGACACCATGTAGTCACACAGGGTAATATACAGAGCATTTCCCCGCATGGAGCAACAGTGACACCATGTGGTCACACAGGGTAATGCAGATAGCATTTCCTGTATGGAGCTATGGTTCGGGAGCTCTGGGGTTGGGCCCTGGAGCTGGTGTTGGGGCCCTAGGGGTTAGGCCCCTGGCGCTATGGTTCGGGCGCTCAGGGGTTGGGCCCTTGGAGCTGGGGTGGGGGCCCCCAGGGGTTAGGCCCCTGGAGCTATGCTTCGGGCACTCAGGGGTTTGGCCCGTGGAGCTGGTGTTGGGGCCCCCCAGGGGTTAGGCACCTGGAGGTATTGTTCGGGCGCTAAGGGGTTGGGCCCTTTGAGCTGGTGCTGGGACCCCCAGGGATTAGGCCCCTGGAGCTATGGTTCGGGCGCATACGGGTTGGGACCCTGGAGCTGGTATTGGGGCCCCCAGGGTTTGGACCCCTGGAGCTGGTGTTGGGGACCCCAGGGGTTATGCCACTGGAGCTATGGTTCGGGCACTCAGGGGTTGGGCCCCTGGAGCTGGTGTTGGGGCCCGAGGGGTTAGGCCCCTGGAGCTATGGTTCGGGCGCTCAGGGGTTGGGCCCCTGGAGCTATGGTTCGGGCGCTCAGGGGTTGGTCCCCTGGAGCTGGGGTAGAGGGACCCAGGGGTTGTGCCCCTGGAGCTGGGGTTGGGACCCCCGGGGTTAGGCCCCTGGAGCTATTGTTCGAGCGCTCAGGGGTTGGGCCCCTGGAGCTGCTGTTGGGGCACCCAGGGGTTGGGCCCCTGGAGCTGGTGTTGGGGCCCCAGGGGTTAGGCCCCTGGAGATATGGTTCGGGCACTCAGGGGTTGGGCCGCTGGAGCTGGTGTTGGGGCCCGAGGGGTTAGGCCCCTGGAGCTATGGTTCGGGCGCTCAGGGGTTGAGCCCCAGGAGCTATGGTTCGGGCGCACAGGGGTTGGTCCCCTGGAGCTGGGGTTGGGGCCCAGGGGTTGTGGCCCCTGGAGCTGGGGTTGGGGCCCCAGGGGTTAGGCCCCTGGAGCTATGGTTCGGGCGCTCAGGGTTTGGGCCCTTGGAGCTGCTGTTGGGGCCCCCAGGGGTTAGGCCCCTGGAGCTGGTGTTGGGGCCCCAGGGGTTAGGCCCCTGGAGCTATGGTTCGGGCGCTCAGGGTTTGGGCCCCTGGAGATGCTGTTGGGGCCTCCAGGGGTTGGGCCCCTGGAGCTGGTGTTGGGGCCCCCAGGGGTTGGGCCCCTGGAGCTGGTGTTGGGGCCCCAGGGGTTAGGCCCCTGGAGCTATGGTTCGGGCGCTCAGGGGTTGGGCCCCTGGAGCTGGGTTGGGGACCCAGGGGTTTGGGCCCCTGGAGCTGGGTTGGGGCCCCCAGGGGTTAGGCCCCTGGAGCTGGTGTTCGGGCCCTCAGGGGTTGGGCCCCTGGAGCTGTGTTGGGGCCCCAGGGGTTGGGCCCCTGGAGCTGGTGTTGGGGCCCCAGGGGTTAGGCCCCTGGAGCTATGGTTCGGGCGCTCAGGGGTTGAGCCCCTGGAACTATGGTTCGGGTGCTCAGGGCTTGGTCCCCTGGAGCTGGGGTAGAGGGACCCAGGGGTTGTGCCCCTGGAGCTGGGGTTGGGGCCCCCGGGGGTTAGGCCCCTGGAGCTATGGTTCGAGCGCTCAGGGTTTGGGCCCTTGGAGCTGCTGTTGGGGCCCCCAGGGGTTGGGCCCCTGGAGCTGGTGTTGGGGCCCCAGGGGTTAGGCCCCTGGAGCTATGGTTCGGGCGCTCAGGGGTTGGGCCCCTGGAGATGCTGTTGGGGCCTCCAGGGGTTGGGCCCCTGGAGCTGGTGTTGGGGCCCCCAGGGGTTGGGCCCCTGGAGCTGGTGTTGGGGCCCCAGGGGTTAGGCCCCTGGAGCTATGGTTCGGGCGCACAGGGGTTGGGCCCCTGGAGCTGGTGGTGGGGCCCCCAGGGGTTGGACCCCTGGAGCTAGTGTTGGGGGCCCCAGGGGTCGGGCCCCTGGAGCTGGGGTTGGGGCCCCTGACCTAAAGTCACCCCCTGCTCTCCCATCCCCCACACAGACAGTCCACACTCCATCACAGTAATGCCCAGAGCATTTCACGCATGGAGCAACAGTAACACTGTGTGGCCATGCAGGGTAATGCCCAGAGCATTTCCTGCATGGAGCAAGAGTGACACCGTTTGGCCACATAGGGTAATGCACAGAGCATTTCCCCGCATGGAGCAACAGTGACACCATGTAGTCACACAGGGTAATATACAGAGCATTTCCCCGCATGGAGCAACAGTGACACCATGTGGTCACACAGGGTAATGCAGATAGCATTTCCTGTATGGAGCTATGGTTCGGGAGCTCTGGGGTTGGGCCCTGGAGCTGGTGTTGGGGCCCTAGGGGTTAGGCCCCTGGCGCTATGGTTCGGGCGCTCAGGGGTTGGGCCCTTGGAGCTGGGGTGGGGGCCCCCAGGGGTTAGGCCCCTGGAGCTATGCTTCGGGCACTCAGGGGTTTGGCCCGTGGAGCTGGTGTTGGGGCCCCCCAGGGGTTAGGCACCTGGAGGTATTGTTCGGGCGCTAAGGGGTTGGGCCCTTTGAGCTGGTGCTGGGACCCCCAGGGATTAGGCCCCTGGAGCTATGGTTCGGGCGCATACGGGTTGGGACCCTGGAGCTGGTATTGGGGCCCCCAGGGTTTGGACCCCTGGAGCTGGTGTTGGGGACCCCAGGGGTTATGCCACTGGAGCTATGGTTCGGGCACTCAGGGGTTGGGCCCCTGGAGCTGGTGTTGGGGCCCCCAGGGGTTGGGCCCCTGGAGCTGGTGTTGGGGCCCCAGGGGTTAGGCCCCTGGAGATATGGTTCGGGCACTCAGGGGTTGGGCCCTGGAGCTGGTGTTGGGGCCCGAGGGGTTAGGCCCCTGGAGCTATGGTTCGGGCGCTCAGGGGTTGGGCCCCTGGAACTATGGTTCGGGTGCTCAGGGGTTGGTCCCCTGGAGCTGGGGTAGAGGGACCCAGGGGTTGTGCCCCTGGAGCTGGGGTTGGGACCCCCGGGGTTAGGCCCCTGGAGCTACTGTTCGAGCGCTCAGGGGTTGGGCCCCTGGAGCTGCTGTTGGGGCCCCCAGGGGTTGGGCCCCTGGAGCTGGTGTTGGGGCCCCAGGGGTTAGGCCCCTGGAGATATGGTTCGGGCACTCAGGGGTTGGGCCGCTGGAGCTGGTGTTGGGGCCCGAGGGGTTAGGCCCCTGGAGCTATGGTTCGGGCGCTCAGGGGTTGAGCCCCAGCAACTATGGTTCGGGTGCTCAGGGCTTGGTCCCCTGGAGCTGGGGTAGAGGGACCCAGGGGTTGTGCCCCTGGAGCTGGGGTTGGGGCCCCCGGGGGTTAGGCCCCTGGAGCTATGGTTCGAGCGCTCAGGGTTGGGCCCTTGGAGCTGCTGTTGGGGCCCCCAGGGGTTAAGCCCCTGGAGCTGGTGTTGGGGCCCCAGGGGTTAGGCCCCTGGAGCTATGGTTCGGGCGCTCAGGGGTTGGGCCCCTGGAGATGCTGTTGGGGCCTCCAGGGGTTGGGCCCCTGGAGCTGGTGTTGGGGCTCCCAGGGGTTGGGCCCCTGGAGCTGGTGTTGGGGCCCCAGGGGTTAGGCCCCTGGAGCTATGGTTCGGGCGCACAGGGGTTGGGCCCCTGGAGCTGGTGGTGGGGCCCCCAGGGGTTGGACCCCTGGAGCTAGTGTTGGGGGCCCCAGGGGTCGGGCCCCTGGAGCTGGGGTTGGGGCCCCTGACCTAAAGTCACCCCCTGCTCTCCCATCCCCCACACAGACAGTCCACACTCCATCACAGTAATGCCCAGAGCATTTCACGCATGGAGCAACAGTAACACTGTGTGGCCATGCAGGGTAATGCCCAGAGCATTTCCTGCATGGAGCAAGAGTGACACCGTTTGGCCACATAGGGTAATGCACAGAGCATTTCCCCGCATGGAGCAACAGTGACACCATGTAGTCACACAGGGTAATATACAGAGCATTTCCCCGCATGGAGCAACAGTGACACCATGTGGTCACACAGGGTAATGCAGATAGCATTTCCTGTATGGAGCTATGGTTCGGGAGCTCTGGGGTTGGGCCCTGGAGCTGGTGTTGGGGCCCTAGGGGTTAGGCCCCTGGCGCTATGGTTCGGGCGCTCAGGGGTTGGGCCCTTGGAGCTGGGGTGGGGGCCCCCAGGGGTTAGGCCCCTGGAGCTATGCTTCGGGCACTCAGGGGTTTGTCCCGTGGAGCTGGTGTTGGGGCCCCCCAGGGGTTAGGCACCTGGAGGTATTGTTCGGGCGCTAAGGGGTTGGGCCCTTTGAGCTGGTGCTGGGACCCCCAGGGATTAGGCCCCTGGAGCTATGGTTCGGGCGCATACGGGTTGGGACCCTGGAGCTGGTATTGGGGCCCCCAGGGTTTGGACCCCTGGAGCTGGTGTTGGGGACCCCAGGGGTTATGCCACTGGAGCTATGGTTCGGGCACTCAGGGGTTGGGCCCCTGGAGATGGTGTTGGGGCCCGAGGGGTTGGGCCCCTGGAGCTGCTGTTGGGGCCCCCAGGGGTTGGGCCCCTGGAGCTGGTGTTGGGGCCCCAGGGGTTAGGCCCCTGGAGATATGGTTCGGGCACTCAGGGGTTGGGCCGCTGGAGCTGGTGTTGGGGCCCGAGGGGTCAGGCCCCTGGAGCTATGGTTCGGGCGCTCAGGGGTTGAGCCCCTGGAACTATGGTTCGGGTGCTCAGGGCTTGGTCCCCTGGAGCTGGGGTAGAGGGACCCAGGGGTTGTGCCCCTGGAGCTGGGGTTGGGGCCCCCGGGGGTTAGGCCCCTGGAGCTATGGTTCGAGCGCTCAGGGGTTGGGCCCTTGGAGCTGCTGTTGGGGCCCCCAGGGGTTGGGCCCCTGGAGCTGGTGTTGGGGCCCCAGGGGTTAGGCCCCTGGAGCTATGGTTCGGGCGCTCAGGGGTTGGGCCCCTGGAGATGCTGTTGGGGCCTCCAGGGGTTGGGCCCCTGGAGCTGGTGTTGGGGCCCCCAGGTGTTGGGCCCCTGGAGCTGGTGTTGGGGCCCCAGGGGTTAGGCCCCTGGAGCTATGGTTCGGGCGCACAGGGGTTGGGCCCCTGGAGCTAGTGTTGGGGCCCCCAGGGGTTGGGCCCCTGGAGCTGGGGTTGGGGCCCCTGACCTAAAGTCACCCCCTGCTCTCCCATCCCCCACACAGACAGTCCACACTCCATCACAGTAATGCCCAGAGCATTTCACGCATGGAGCAACAGTAACACTGTGTGGCCATGCAGGGTAATGCCCAGAGCATTTCCTGCATGGAGCAAGAGTGACACCGTTTGGCCACATAGGGTAATGCACAGAGCATTTCCCCGCATGGAGCAACAGTGACACCATGTAGTCACACAGGGTAATATACAGAGCATTTCCCCGCATGGAGCAACAGTGACACCATGTGGTCACACAGGGTAATGCAGATAGCATTTCCTGTATGGAGCTATGGTTCGGGAGCTCTGGGGTTGGGCCCTGGAGCTGGTGTTGGGGCCCTAGGGGTTAGGCCCCTGGCGCTATGGTTCGGGCGCTCAGGGGTTGGGCCCTTGGAGCTGGGGTGGGGGCCCCCAGGGGTTAGGCCCCTGGAGCTATGCTTCGGGCACTCAGGGGTTTGTCCCGTGGAGCTGGTGTTGGGGCCCCCCAGGGGTTAGGCACCTGGAGGTATTGTTCGGGCGCTAAGGGGTTGGGCCCTTTGAGCTGGTGCTGGGACCCCCAGGGATTAGGCCCCTGGAGCTATGGTTCGGGCGCATACGGGTTGGGACCCTGGAGCTGGTATTGGGGCCCCCAGGGTTTGGACCCCTGGAGCTGGTGTTGGGGACCCCAGGGGTTATGCCACTGGAGCTATGGTTCGGGCCCCCAGGGGTTGGGCCCCTGGAGCTGGTGTTGGGGCCCCAGGGGTTAGGCCCCTGGAGATATGGTTCGGGCACTCAGGGGTTGGGCCGCTGGAGCTGGTGTTGGGGCCCGAGGGTCAGGCCCCTGGAGCTATGGTTCGGGCGCTCAGGGGTTGAGCCCCTGGAACTATGGTTCGGGTGCTCAGGGCTTGGTCCCCTGGAGCTGGGGTAGAGGGACCCAGGGGTTGTGCCCCTGGAGCTGGGGTTGGGGCCCCCGGGGGTTAGGCCCCTGGAGCTATGGTTCGAGCGCTCAGGGGTTGGGCCCTTGGAGCTGCTGTTGGGGCCCCCAGGGGTTGGGCCCCTGGAGCTGGTGTTGGGGCCCCAGGGGTTAGGCCCCTGGAGCTATGGTTCGGGCGCTCAGGGGTTGGGCCCCTGGAGATGCTGTTGGGGCCTCCAGGGGTTGGGCCCCTGGAGCTGGTGTTGGGGCCCCCAGGTGTTGGGCCCCTGGAGCTGGTGTTGGGGCCCCAGGGGTTAGGCCCCTGGAGCTATGGTTCGGGCGCACAGGGGTTGGGCCCCTGGAGCTGGTGGTGGGGCCCCCAGGGGTTGGACCCCTGGAGCTAGTGTTGGGGGCCCCAGGGGTCGGGCCCCTGGAGCTGGGGTTGGGGCCCCTGACCTAAAGTCACCCCCTGCTCTCCCATCCCCCACACAGACAGTCCACACTCCATCACAGTAATGCCCAGAGCATTTCACGCATGGAGCAACAGTAACACTGTGTGGCCATGCAGGGTAATGCCCAGAGCATTTCCTGCATGGAGCAAGAGTGACACCGTTTGGCCACATAGGGTAATGCACAGAGCATTTCCCCGCATGGAGCAACAGTGACACCATGTAGTCACACAGGGTAATATACAGAGCATTTCCCCGCATGGAGCAACAGTGACACCATGCGGTCACACAGGGTAATGCAGATAGCATTTCCTGTATGGAGCTATGGTTCGGGAGCTCTGGGGTTGGGCCCTGGAGCTGGTGTTGGGGCCCTAGGGGTTAGGCCCCTGGCGCTATGGTTCGGGCGCTCAGGGGTTGGGCCCTTGGAGCTGGGGTGGGGGCCCCCAGGGGTTAGGCCCCTGGAGCTATGCTTCGGGCACTCAGGGGTTTGTCCCGTGGAGCTGGTGTTGGGGCCCCCCAGGGGTTAGGCACCTGGAGGTATTGTTCGGGCGCTAAGGGGTTGGGCCCTTTGAGCTGGTGCTGGGACCCCCAGGGATTAGGCCCCTGGAGCTATGGTTCGGGCGCATACGGGTTGGGACCCTGGAGCTGGTATTGGGGCCCCCAGGGTTTGGACCCCTGGAGCTGGTGTTGGGGACCCCAGGGGTTATGCCACTGGAGCTATGGTTCGGGCACTCAGGGGTTGGGCCCCTGGAGATGGTGTTGGGGCCCGAGGGGTTAGGCCCCTGGAGCTATGGTTCGGGCGCTCAGGGGTTGGGCCCCTGGAACTATGGTTCGGGCGCTCAGGGGTTGGTCCCCTGGAGCTGGGGTAGAGGGACCCAGGGGTTGTGCCCCTGGAGCTGGGGTTGGGACCCCCGGGGTTAGGCCCCTGGAGCTACTGTTCGAGCGCTCAGGGGTTGGGCCCCTGGAGCTGCTGTTGGGGCACCCAGGGGTTGGGCCCCTGGAGCTGGTGTTGGGGCCCCAGGGGTTAGGCCCCTGGAGATATGGTTCGGGCACTCAGGGGTTGGGCCGCTGGAGCTGGTGTTGGGGCCCGAGGGGTTAGGCCCCTGGAGCTATGGTTCGGGCGCTCAGGGGTTGAGCCCCAGCAACTATGGTTCGGGTGCTCAGGGCTTGGTCCCCTGGAGCTGGGGTAGAGGGACCCAGGGGTTGTGCCCCTGGAGCTGGGGTTGGGGCCCCCGGGGGTTAGGCCCCTGGAGCTATGGTTCGAGCGCTCAGGGTTTGGGCCCTTGGAGCTGCTGTTGGGGCCCCCAGGGGTTAAGCCCCTGGAGCTGGTGTTGGGGCCCCAGGGGTTAGGCCCCTGGAGCTATGGTTCGGGCGCACAGGGGTTGGGCCCCTGGAGATGCTGTTGGGGCCTCCAGGGGTTGGGCCCCTGGAGCTGGTGTTGGGGCTCCCAGGGGTTGGGCCCCTGGAGCTGGTGTTGGGGCCCCAGGGGTTAGGCCCCTGGAGCTATGGTTCGGGCGCACAGGGGTTGGGCCCCTGGAGCTGGTGGTGGGGCCCCCAGGGGTTGGACCCCTGGAGCTAGTGTTGGGGGCCCCAGGGGTTGGGCCCCTGGAGCTGGGGTTGGGGCCCCTGACCTAAAGTCACCCCCTGCTCTCCCATCCCCCACACAGACAGTCCACACTCCATCACAGTAATGCCCAGAGCATTTCACGCATGGAGCAACAGTAACACTGTGTGGCCATGCAGGGTAATGCCCAGAGCATTTCCTGCATGGAGCAAGAGTGACACCGTTTGGCCACATAGGGTAATGCACAGAGCATTTCCCCGCATGGAGCAACAGTGACACCATGTAGTCACACAGGGTAATATACAGAGCATTTCCCCGCATGGAGCAACAGTGACACCATGTGGTCACACAGGGTAATGCAGATAGCATTTCCTGTATGGAGCTATGGTTCGGGAGCTCTGGGGTTGGGCCCTGGAGCTGGTGTTGGGGCCCTAGGGGTTAGGCCCCTGGCGCTATGGTTCGGGCGCTCAGGGGTTGGGCCCTTGGAGCTGGGGTGGGGGCCCCCAGGGGTTAGGCCCCTGGAGCTATGCTTCGGGCACTCAGGGGTTTGTCCCGTGGAGCTGGTGTTGGGGCCCCCCAGGGGTTAGGCACCTGGAGGTATTGTTCGGGCGCTAAGGGGTTGGGCCCTTTGAGCTGGTGCTGGGACCCCCAGGGATTAGGCCCCTGGAGCTATGGTTCGGGCGCATACGGGTTGGGACCCTGGAGCTGGTATTGGGGCCCCCAGGGTTTGGACCCCTGGAGCTGGTGTTGGGGACCCCAGGGGTTATGCCACTGGAGCTATGGTTCGGGCACTCAGGGGTTGGGCCCCTGGAGATGGTGTTGGGGCCCGAGGGGTTGGGCCCCTGGAGCTGCTGTTGGGGCCCCCAGGGGTTGGGCCCCTGGAGCTGGTGTTGGGGCCCCAGGGGTTAGGCCCCTGGAGATATGGTTCGGGCACTCAGGGGTTGGGCCGCTGGAGCTGGTGTTGGGGCCCGAGGGGTCAGGCCCCTGGAGCTATGGTTCGGGCGCTCAGGGGTTGAGCCCCTGGAACTATGGTTCGGGTGCTCAGGGCTTGGTCCCCTGGAGCTGGGGTAGAGGGACCCAGGGGTTGTGCCCCTGGAGCTGGGGTTGGGGCCCCCGGGGGTTAGGCCCCTGGAGCTATGGTTCGAGCGCTCAGGGGTTGGGCCCTTGGAGCTGCTGTTGGGGCCCCCAGGGGTTGGGCCCCTGGAGCTGGTGTTGGGGCCCCAGGGGTTAGGCCCCTGGAGCTATGGTTCGGGCGCTCAGGGGTTGGGCCCCTGGAGATGCTGTTGGGGCCTCCAGGGGTTGGGCCCCTGGAGCTGGTGTTGGGGCCCCCAGGTGTTGGGCCCCTGGAGCTGGTGTTGGGGCCCCAGGGGTTAGGCCCCTGGAGCTATGGTTCGGGCGCACAGGGGTTGGGCCCCTGGAGCTGGTGGTGGGGCCCCCAGGGGTTGGACCCCTGGAGCTAGTGTTGGGGGCCCCAGGGGTCGGGCCCCTGGAGCTGGGGTTGGGGCCCCTGACCTAAAGTCACCCCCTGCTCTCCCATCCCCCACACAGACAGTCCACACTCCATCACAGTAATGCCCAGAGCATTTCACGCATGGAGCAACAGTAACACTGTGTGGCCATGCAGGGTAATGCCCAGAGCATTTCCTGCATGGAGCAAGAGTGACACCGTTTGGCCACATAGGGTAATGCACAGAGCATTTCCCCGCATGGAGCAACAGTGACACCATGTAGTCACACAGGGTAATATACAGAGCATTTCCCCGCATGGAGCAACAGTGACACCATGTGGTCACACAGGGTAATGCAGATAGCATTTCCTGTATGGAGCTATGGTTCGGGAGCTCTGGGGTTGGGCCCTGGAGCTGGTGTTGGGGCCCTAGGGGTTAGGCCCCTGGCGCTATGGTTCGGGCGCTCAGGGGTTGGGCCCTTGGAGCTGGGGTGGGGGCCCCCAGGGGTTAGGCCCCTGGAGCTATGCTTCGGGCACTCAGGGGTTTGTCCCGTGGAGCTGGTGTTGGGGCCCCCCAGGGGTTAGGCACCTGGAGGTATTGTTCGGGCGCTAAGGGGTTGGGCCCTTTGAGCTGGTGCTGGGACCCCCAGGGATTAGGCCCCTGGAGCTATGGTTCGGGCGCATACGGGTTGGGACCCTGGAGCTGGTATTGGGGCCCCCAGGGTTTGGACCCCTGGAGCTGGTGTTGGGGACCCCAGGGGTTATGCCACTGGAGCTATGGTTCGGGCACTCAGGGGTTGGGCCCCTGGAGCTGCTGTTGGGGCCCCCAGGGGTTGGGCCCCTGGAGCTGGTGTTGGGGCCCCAGGGGTTAGGCCCCTGGAGATATGGTTCGGGCACTCAGGGGTTGGGCCGCTGGAGCTGGTGTTGGGGCCCGAGGGGTCAGGCCCCTGGAGCTATGGTTCGGGCGCTCAGGGGTTGAGCCCCTGGAACTATGGTTCGGGTGCTCAGGGCTTGGTCCCCTGGAGCTGGGGTAGAGGGACCCAGGGGTTGTGCCCCTGGAGCTGGGGTTGGGGCCCCCGGGGGTTAGGCCCCTGGAGCTATGGTTCGAGCGCTCAGGGGTTGGGCCCTTGGAGCTGCTGTTGGGGCCCCCAGGGGTTGGGCCCCTGGAGCTGGTGTTGGGGCCCCAGGGGTTAGGCCCCTGGAGCTATGGTTCGGGCGCTCAGGGGTTGGGCCCCTGGAGATGCTGTTGGGGCCTCCAGGGGTTGGGCCCCTGGAGCTGGTGTTGGGGCCCCCAGGTGTTGGGCCCCTGGAGCTGGTGTTGGGGCCCCAGGGGTTAGGCCCCTGGAGCTATGGTTCGGGCGCACAGGGGTTGGGCCCCTGGAGCTAGTGTTGGGGCCCCCAGGGGTTGGGCCCCTGGAGCTGGGGTTGGGGCCCCTGACCTCAAGTCACCCCCTGCTCTCCCATCCCCCACACAGACAGTCCACACTCCATCACAGTAATGCCCAGAGCATTTCACGCATGGAGCAACAGTAACACTGTGTGGCCATGCAGGGTAATGCCCAGAGCATTTCCTGCATGGAGCAAGAGTGACACCGTTTGGCCACATAGGGTAATGCACAGAGCATTTCCCCGCATGGAGCAACAGTGACACCATGTAGTCACACAGGGTAATGCAGATAGCATTTCCTGTATGGAGCTATGGTTCGGGAGCTCTGGGGTTGGGCCCTGGAGCTGGTGTTGGGGCCCTAGGGGTTAGGCCCCTGGCGCTATGGTTCGGGCGCTCAGGGGTTGGGCCCTTGGAGCTGGGGTGGGGGCCCCCAGGGGTTAGGCCCCTGGAGCTATGCTTCGGGCACTCAGGGGTTTGTCCCGTGGAGCTGGTGTTGGGGCCCCCCAGGGGTTAGGCACCTGGAGGTATTGTTCGGGCGCTAAGGGGTTGGGCCCTTTGAGCTGGTGCTGGGACCCCCAGGGATTAGGCCCCTGGAGCTATGGTTCGGGCGCATACGGGTTGGGACCCTGGAGCTGGTTTTGGGGCCCCCAGGGTTTGGACCCCTGGAGCTGGTGTTGGGGACCCCAG
The DNA here is from genome assembly GCF_025201925.1 of Gopherus flavomarginatus. Taxonomy (NCBI): domain Eukaryota; kingdom Metazoa; phylum Chordata; order Testudines; family Testudinidae; genus Gopherus; species Gopherus flavomarginatus. The sequence continues at coordinate 375,079 of NW_026114616.1, forward strand.
GGGTTATGCCACTGGAGCTATGGTTCGGGCACTCAGGGGTTGGGCCCCTGGAGCTGCTGTTGGGGCCCCCAGGGGTTGGGCCCCTGGAGCTGGTGTTGGGGCCCCAGGGGTTAGGCCCCTGGAGATATGGTTCGGGCACTCAGGGGTTGGGCCGCTGGAGCTGGTGTTGGGGCCCGAGGGGTCAGGCCCCTGGAGCTATGGTTCGGGCGCTCAGGGGTTGAGCCCCTGGAACTATGGTTCGGGTGCTCAGGGCTTGGTCCCCTGGAGCTGGGGTAGAGGGACCCAGGGGTTGTGCCCCTGGAGCTGGGGTTGGGCCCCCGGGGGTTAGGCCCCTGGAGCTATGGTTCGAGCGCTCAGGGGTTGGGCCCTTGGAGCTGCTGTTGGGGCCCCCAGGGGTTGGGCCCCTGGAGCTGGTGTTGGGGCCCCAGGGGTTAGGCCCCTGGAGCTATGGTTCGGGCGCTCAGGGGTTGGGCCCCTGGAGATGCTGTTGGGGCCTCCAGGGGTTGGGCCCCTGGAGCTGGTGTTGGGGCCCCCAGGTGTTGGGCCCCTGGAGCTGGTGTTGGGGCCCCAGGGGTTAGGCCCCTGGAGCTATGGTTCGGGCGCACAGGGGTTGGGCCCCTGGAGCTAGTGTTGGGGCCCCAGGGGTTGGGCCCCTGGAGCTGGGGTTGGGGCCCCTGACCTAAAGTCACCCCCTGCTCTCCCATCCCCCACACAGACAGTCCACACTCCATCACAGTAATGCCCAGAGCATTTCACGCATGGAGCAACAGTAACACTGTGTGGCCATGCAGGGTAATGCCCAGAGCATTTCCTGCATGGAGCAAGAGTGACACCGTTTGGCCACATAGGGTAATGCACAGAGCATTTCCCCGCATGGAGCAACAGTGACACCATGTAGTCACACAGGGTAATGCAGATAGCATTTCCTGTATGGAGCTATGGTTCGGGAGCTCTGGGGTTGGGCCCTGGAGCTGGTGTTGGGGCCCTAGGGGTTAGGCCCCTGGCGCTATGGTTCGGGCGCTCAGGGGTTGGGCCCTTGGAGCTGGGGTGGGGGCCCCCAGGGGTTAGGCCCCTGGAGCTATGCTTCGGGCACTCAGGGGTTTGTCCCGTGGAGCTGGTGTTGGGGCCCCCCAGGGGTTAGGCACCTGGAGGTATTGTTCGGGCGCTAAGGGGTTGGGCCCTTTGAGCTGGTGCTGGGACCCCCAGGGATTAGGCCCCTGGAGCTATGGTTCGGGCGCATAGGGGTTGGGACCCTGGAGCTGGTATTGGGGCCCCCAGGGTTTGGACCCCTGGAGCTGGTGTTGGGGACCCCAGGGGTTATGCCCCTGGAGCTATGGTTCGGGAGCTCTGGGGTTGGGCCCTGGAGCTGGTGTTGGGCCCCCAGGGGTTGGGCCCCTGGAGCTATGGTTCGGGCGCCCAGGGGTTGGTTCCCTGGAGCTGGGGTAGAGGGACCCAGGGGTTGTGCCCCTGGAGCTGGGGTTGGGGCCCCCGGGGTTAGGCCCCTGGAGCTATGGTTCGAGCGCTCAGGGGTTGGGCCCCTGGAGCTGCTGTTGGGGCCCCCAGGGGTTGGCCCCTGGAGCTGGGGTTGGGCCCCCGGGGTTAGGCCCCTGGAGCTATGGTTCGGGCGCTCAGGGTTTGGGCCCTTGGAGCTGCTGTTGGGGCCCCCAGGGGTTGGGCCCCTGGAGCTGGTGTTGGGGCCCCAGGGGTTAGGCCCCTGGAGCTATGGTTCGGGCGCACAGGGGTTGGGCCCCTGGAGCTGGTGGTGGGGCCCCCAGGGGTTGGACCCCTGGAGCTAGTGTTGGGGGCCCCAGGGGTTGGGCCCCTGGAGCTGGGGTTGGGGCCCCTGACCTAAAGTCACCCCCTGCTCTCCCATCCCCCACACAGACAGTCCACACTCCATCACAGTAATGCCCAGAGCATTTCACGCATGGAGCAACAGTAACACTGTGTGGCCATGCAGGGTAATGCCCAGAGCATTTCCTGCATGGAGCAAGAGTGACACCGTTTGGCCACATAGGGTAATGCACAGAGCATTTCCCCGCATGGAGCAACAGTGACACCATGTAGTCACACAGGGTAATATACAGAGCATTTCCCCGCATGGAGCAACAGTGACACCATGTGGTCACACAGGGTAATGCAGATAGCATTTCCTGTATGGAGCTATGGTTCGGGCGCTCAGGGGTTGGGCCCTTGGAGCTGGGGTGGGGGCCCCCAGGGGTTAGGCCCCTGGAGCTATGCTTCGGGCACTCAGGGGTTTGTCCCGTGGAGCTGGTGTTGGGGCCCCCCAGGGGTTAGGCACCTGGAGGTATTGTTCGGGCGCTAAGGGGTTGGGCCCTTTGAGCTGGTGCTGGGACCCCCAGGGATTAGGCCCCTGGAGCTATGGTTCGGGCGCATACGGGTTGGGACCCTGGAGCTGGTATTGGGGCCCCCAGGGTTTGGACCCCTGGAGCTGGTGTTGGGGACCCCAGGGGTTATGCCACTGGAGCTATGGTTCGGGCACTCAGGGGTTGGGCCCCTGGAGCTGCTGTTGGGGCCCCCAGGGGTTGGGCCCCTGGAGCTGGTGTTGGGGCCCCAGGGGTTAGGCCCCTGGAGATATGGTTCGGGCACTCAGGGGTTGGGCCGCTGGAGCTGGTGTTGGGGCCCGAGGGGTCAGGCCCCTGGAGCTATGGTTCGGGCGCTCAGGGGTTGAGCCCCTGGAACTATGGTTCGGGTGCTCAGGGCTTGGTCCCCTGGAGCTGGGGTAGAGGGACCCAGGGGTTGTGCCCCTGGAGCTGGGGTTGGGCCCCCCGGGGTTAGGCCCCTGGAGCTATGGTTCGAGCGCTCAGGGGTTGGGCCCTTGGAGCTGCTGTTGGGGCCCCCAGGGGTTGGGCCCCTGGAGCTGGTGTTGGGGCCCCAGGGGTTAGGCCCCTGGAGCTATGGTTCGGGCGCTCAGGGGTTGGGCCCCTGGAGCTAGTGTTGGGGCCCCCAGGGGTTGGGCCCCTGGAGCTGGGGTTGGGGCCCCTGACCTAAAGACCCCCCCTGCTCTCCCATCCCCCACACAGACAGTCCACACTCCATCACAGTAATGCCCAGAGCATTTCACGCATGGAGCAACAGTAACACTGTGTGGCCATGCAGGGTAATGCCCAGAGCATTTCCTGCATGGAGCAAGAGTGACACCGTTTGGCCACATAGGGTAATGCACAGAGCATTTCCCCGCATGGAGCAACAGTGACACCATGTAGTCACACAGGGTAATGCAGATAGCATTTCCTGTATGGAGCTATGGTTCGGGAGCTCTGGGGTTGGGCCCTGGAGCTGGTGTTGGGGCCCTAGGGGTTAGGCCCCTGGCGCTATGGTTCGGGCGCTCAGGGGTTGGGCCCTTGGAGCTGGGGTGGGGGCCCCCAGGGGTTAGGCCCCTGGAGCTATGCTTCGGGCACTCAGGGGTTTGGTCCCGTGGAGCTGGTGTTGGGGCCCCCCAGGGGTTAGGCACCTGGAGGTATTGTTCGGGCGCTAAGGGTTGGGCCCTTTGAGCTGGTGCTGGGACCCCCAGGGATTAGGCCCCTGGAGCTATGGTTCGGGCGCATACGGGTTGGGACCCTGGAGCTGGTATTGGGGCCCCCAGGGTTTGGACCCCTGGAGCTGGTGTTGGGGACCCCAGGGGTTATGCCCCTGGAGCTATGGTTCGGGCACTCAGGGGTTGGGCCCCTGGAGCTGGTGTTGGGGCCCCGGGGGTTGGCCCCTGGAGCTATGGTTCGGGCACTCAGGGGTTGGGCCCCTGGAGCTGGTGTTGGGCCCCGAGGGGTTAGGCCCCTGGAGCTATGGTTCGGGCGCTCAGGGGTTGGGCCCCTGGAACTATGGTTCGGGCGCTCAGGGGTTGGTCCCCTGGAGCTGGGGTAGAGGGACCCAGGGGTTGTGCCCCTGGAGCTGGGGTTGGGACCCCCGGGGGTTAGGCCCCTGGAGCTACTGTTCGAGCGCTCAGGGGTTGGGCCCCTGGAGCTGCTGTTGGGGCCCCCAGGGGTTGGGCCCCTGGAGCTGGTGTTGGGGCCCCAGGGGTTAGGCCCCTGGAGATATGGTTCGGGCACTCAGGGGTTGGGCCGCTGGAGCTGGTGTTGGGGCCCGAGGGGTTAGGCCCCTGGAGCTATGGTTCGGGCGCTCAGGGGTTGAGCCCCTGGAACTATGGTTCGGGTGCTCAGGGCTTGGTCCCCTGGAGCTGGGGTAGAGGGACCCAGGGGTTGTGCCCCTGGAGCTGGGGTTGGGGCCCCCGGGGGTTAGGCCCCTGGAGCTATGGTTCGAGCGCTCAGGGTTTGGGCCCTTGGAGCTGCTGTTGGGGCCCCCAGGGGTTGGGCCCCTGGAGCTGGTGTTGGGGCCCCAGGGGTTAGGCCCCTGGAGCTATGGTTCGGGCGCTCAGGGGTTGGGCCCCTGGAGATGCTGTTGGGGCCTCCAGGGGTTGGGCCCCTGGAGCTGGTGTTGGGGCTCCCAGGGTTGGGCCCCTGGAGCTGGTGTTGGGGCCCCAGGGGTTAGGCCCCTGGAGCTATGGTTCGGGCGCACAGGGGTTGGGCCCCTGGAGCTGGTGGTGGGGCCCCCAGGGGTTGGACCCCTGGAGCTAGTGTTGGGGGCCCCAGGGGTTGGGCCCCTGGAGCTGGGGTTGGGGCCCCTGACCTAAAGTCACCCTCTGCTCTCCCATCCCCCACACAGACAGTCCACACTCCATCACAGTAATGCCCAGAGCATTTCACGCATGGAGCAACAGTAACACTGTGTGGCCATGCAGGGTAATGCCCAGAGCATTTCCTGCATGGAGCAAGAGTGACACCGTTTGGCCACATAGGGTAATGCACAGAGCATTTCCCCGCATGGAGCAACAGTGACACCATGTAGTCACACAGGGTAATATACAGAGCATTTCCCCGCATGGAGCAACAGTGACACCATGTGGTCACACAGGGTAATGCAGATAGCATTTCCTGTATGGAGCTATGGTTCGGGAGCTCTGGGGTTGGGCCCTGGAGCTGGTGTTGGGGCCCTAGGGGTTAGGCCCCTGGCGCTATGGTTCGGGCGCTCAGGGGTTGGGCCCTTGGAGCTGGGGTGGGGGCCCCCAGGGGTTAGGCCCCTGGAGCTATGCTTCGGGCACTCAGGGGTTTGTCCCGTGGAGCTGGTGTTGGGGCCCCCCAGGGGTTAGGCACCTGGAGGTATTGTTCGGGCGCTAAGGGGTTGGGCCCTTTGAGCTGGTGCTGGGACCCCCAGGGATTAGGCCCCTGGAGCTATGGTTCGGGCGCATACGGGTTGGGACCCTGGAGCTGGTATTGGGGCCCCCAGGGTTTGGACCCCTGGAGCTGGTGTTGGGGACCCCAGGGGTTATGCCACTGGAGCTATGGTTCGGGCACTCAGGGGTTGGGCCCCTGGAGATGGTGTTGGGGCCCGAGGGGTTGGGCCCCTGGAGCTGCTGTTGGGGCCCCCAGGGGTTGGGCCCCTGGAGCTGGTGTTGGGGCCCCAGGGGTTAGGCCCCTGGAGATATGGTTCGGGCACTCAGGGGTTGGGCCGCTGGAGCTGGTGTTGGGGCCCGAGGGGTCAGGCCCCTGGAGCTATGGTTCGGGCGCTCAGGGGTTGAGCCCCTGGAACTATGGTTCGGGTGCTCAGGGCTTGGTCCCCTGGAGCTGGGGTAGAGGGACCCAGGGGTTGTGCCCCTGGAGCTGGGGTTGGGGCCCCCGGGGGTTAGGCCCCTGGAGCTATGGTTCGAGCGCTCAGGGGTTGGGCCCTTGGAGCTGCTGTTGGGGCCCCCAGGGGTTGGGCCCCTGGAGCTGGTGTTGGGGCCCCAGGGGTTAGGCCCCTGGAGCTATGGTTCGGGCGCTCAGGGGTTGGGCCCCTGGAGATGCTGTTGGGGCCTCCAGGGGTTGGGCCCCTGGAGCTGGTGTTGGGGCCCCCAGGTGTTGGGCCCCTGGAGCTGGTGTTGGGGCCCCAGGGGTTAGGCCCCTGGAGCTATGGTTCGGGCGCACAGGGGTTGGGCCCCTGGAGCTGGTGGTGGGCCCCCAGGGGTTGGACCCCTGGAGCTAGTGTTGGGGGCCCCAGGGGTCGGGCCCCTGGAGCTGGGGTTGGGGCCCCTGACCTAAAGTCACCCCCTGCTCTCCCATCCCCCACACAGACAGTCCACACTCCATCACAGTAATGCCCAGAGCATTTCACGCATGGAGCAACAGTAACACTGTGTGGCCATGCAGGGTAATGCCCAGAGCATTTCCTGCATGGAGCAAGAGTGACACCGTTTGGCCACATAGGGTAATGCACAGAGCATTTCCCCGCATGGAGCAACAGTGACACCATGTAGTCACACAGGGTAATATACAGAGCATTTCCCCGCATGGAGCAACAGTGACACCATGTGGTCACACAGGGTAATGCAGATAGCATTTCCTGTATGGAGCTATGGTTCGGGAGCTCTGGGGTTGGGCCCTGGAGCTGGTGTTGGGGCCCTAGGGGTTAGGCCCCTGGCGCTATGGTTCGGGCGCTCAGGGGTTGGGCCCTTGGAGCTGGGGTGGGGGCCCCCAGGGGTTAGGCCCCTGGAGCTATGCTTCGGGCACTCAGGGGTTTGTCCCGTGGAGCTGGTGTTGGGGCCCCCCAGGGGTTAGGCACCTGGAGGTATTGTTCGGGCGCTAAGGGGTTGGGCCCTTTGAGCTGGTGCTGGGACCCCCAGGGATTAGGCCCCTGGAGCTATGGTTCGGGCGCATACGGGTTGGGACCCTGGAGCTGGTATTGGGGCCCCCAGGGTTTGGACCCCTGGAGCTGGTGTTGGGGACCCCAGGGGTTATGCCACTGGAGCTATGGTTCGGGCACTCAGGGGTTGGGCCCCTGGAGATGGTGTTGGGGCCCGAGGGGTTGGGCCCCTGGAGCTGCTGTTGGGGCCCCCAGGGGTTGGGCCCCTGGAGCTGGTGTTGGGGCCCCAGGGGTTAGGCCCCTGGAGATATGGTTCGGGCACTCAGGGGTTGGGCCGCTGGAGCTGGTGTTGGGGCCCGAGGGTCAGGCCCCTGGAGCTATGGTTCGGGCGCTCAGGGGTTGAGCCCCTGGAACTATGGTTCGGGTGCTCAGGGCTTGGTCCCCTGGAGCTGGGGTAGAGGGACCCAGGGGTTGTGCCCCTGGAGCTGGGGTTGGGGCCCCCGGGGGTTAGGCCCCTGGAGCTATGGTTCGAGCGCTCAGGGGTTGGGCCCTTGGAGCTGCTGTTGGGGCCCCCAGGGGTTGGGCCCCTGGAGCTGGTGTTGGGGCCCCAGGGGTTAGGCCCCTGGAGCTATGGTTCGGGCGCTCAGGGGTTGGGCCCCTGGAGATGGTGTTGGGGCCTCCAGGGGTTGGGCCCCTGGAGCTGGTGTTGGGGCCCCCAGGTGTTGGGCCCCTGGAGCTGGTGTTGGGGCCCCAGGGGTTAGGCCCCTGGAGCTATGGTTCGGGCGCACAGGGGTTGGGCCCCTGGAGCTGGGGTGGGGCCCCCAGGGGTTGGACCCCTGGAGCTAGTGTTGGGGGCCCCAGGGGTCGGGCCCCTGGAGCTGGGGTTGGGGCCCCTGACCTAAAGTCACCCCCTGCTCTCCCATCCCCCACACAGACAGTCCACACTCCATCACAGTAATGCCCAGAGCATTTCACGCATGGAGCAACAGTAACACTGTGTGGCCATGCAGGGTAATGCCCAGAGCATTTCCTGCATGGAGCAAGAGTGACACCGTTTGGCCACATAGGGTAATGCACAGAGCATTTCCCCGCATGGAGCAACAGTGACACCATGTAGTCACACAGGGTAATATACAGAGCATTTCCCCGCATGGAGCAACAGTGACACCATGTGGTCACACAGGGTAATGCAGATAGCATTTCCTGTATGGAGCTATGGTTCGGGAGCTCTGGGGTTGGGCCCTGGAGCTGGTGTTGGGGCCCTAGGGGTTAGGCCCCTGGCGCTATGGTTCGGGCGCTCAGGGGTTGGGCCCTTGGAGCTGGGGTGGGGGCCCCCAGGGGTTAGGCCCCTGGAGCTATGCTTCGGGCACTCAGGGGTTTGTCCCGTGGAGCTGGTGTTGGGGCCCCCCAGGGGTTAGGCACCTGGAGGTATTGTTCGGGCGCTAAGGGGTTGGGCCCTTTGAGCTGGTGCTGGGACCCCCAGGGATTAGGCCCCTGGAGCTATGGTTCGGGCGCATACGGGTTGGGACCCTGGAGCTGGTATTGGGGCCCCCAGGGTTTGGACCCCTGGAGCTGGTGTTGGGGACCCCAGGGGTTATGCCACTGGAGCTATGGTTCGGGCACTCAGGGGTTGGGCCCCTGGAGATGGTGTTGGGGCCCGAGGGGTTGGGCCCCTGGAGCTGCTGTTGGGGCCCCCAGGGGTTGGGCCCCTGGAGCTGGTGTTGGGGCCCCAGGGGTTAGGCCCCTGGAGATATGGTTCGGGCACTCAGGGGTTGGGCCCCTGGAGCTGGTGTTGGGGCCCGAGGGGTTAGGCCCCTGGAGCTATGGTTCGGGCGCTCAGGGGTTGGGCCCCTGGAACTATGGTTCGGGCGCTCAGGGTTTGGTCCCCTGGAGCTGGGGTAGAGGGACCCAGGGGTTGTGCCCCTGGAGCTGGGGTTGGGACCCCCGGGGGTTAGGCCCCTGGAGCTACTGTTCGAGCGCTCAGGGGTTGGGCCCCTGGAGCTGCTGTTGGGGCCCCCAGGGTTGGGCCCCTGGAGCTGGTGTTGGGGCCCCAGGGGTTAGGCCCCTGGAGATATGGTTCGGGCACTCAGGGGTTGGGCCGCTGGAGCTGGTGTTGGGGCCCGAGGGGTTAGGCCCCTGGAGCTATGGTTCGGGCGCTCAGGGGTTGAGCCCCAGCACTATGGTTCGGGTGCTCAGGGCTTGGTCCCCTGGAGCTGGGGTAGAGGGACCCAGGGGTTGTGCCCCTGGAGCTGGGGTTGGGGCCCCCGGGGGTTAGGCCCCTGGAGCTATGGTTCGAGCGCTCAGGGTTTGGGCCCTTGGAGCTGCTGTTGGGGCCCCCAGGGGTTGGCCCCTGGAGCTGGTGTTGGGGCCCCAGGGGTTAGGCCCCTGGAGCTATGGTTCGGGCGCTCAGGGGTTGGGCCCCTGGAGATGCTGTTGGGGCCTCCAGGGGTTGGGCCCCTGGAGCTGGTGTTGGGGCTCCCAGGGGTTGGGCCCCTGGAGCTGGTGTTGGGGCCCCAGGGGTTAGGCCCCTGGAGCTATGGTTCGGGCGCACAGGGGTTGGGCCCCTGGAGCTGGTGGTGGGGCCCCCAGGGGTTGGACCCCTGGAGCTAGTGTTGGGGCCCCAGGGGTTGGGCCCCTGGAGCTGGGGTTGGGGCCCCTGACCTAAAGTCACCCCCTGCTCTCCCATCCCCCACACAGACAGTCCACACTCCATCACAGTAATGCCCAGAGCATTTCACGCATGGAGCAACAGTAACACTGTGTGGCCATGCAGGGTAATGCCCAGAGCATTTCCTGCATGGAGCAAGAGTGACACCGTTTGGCCACATAGGGTAATGCACAGAGCATTTCCCCGCATGGAGCAACAGTGACACCATGTAGTCACACAGGGTAATATACAGAGCATTTCCCCGCATGGAGCAACAGTGACACCATGTGGTCACACAGGGTAATGCAGATAGCATTTCCTGTATGGAGCTATGGTTCGGGAGCTCTGGGGTTGGGCCCTGGAGCTGGTGTTGGGGCCCTAGGGGTTAGGCCCCTGGCGCTATGGTTCGGGCGCTCAGGGGTTGGGCCCTTGGAGCTGGGGTGGGGGCCCCCAGGGGTTAGGCCCCTGGAGCTATGCTTCGGGCACTCAGGGGTTTGTCCCGTGGAGCTGGTGTTGGGGCCCCCCAGGGGTTAGGCACCTGGAGGTATTGTTCGGGCGCTAAGGGGTTGGGCCCTTTGAGCTGGTGCTGGGACCCCCAGGGATTAGGCCCCTGGAGCTATGGTTCGGGCGCATACGGGTTGGGACCCTGGAGCTGGTATTGGGGCCCCCAGGGTTTGGACCCCTGGAGCTGGTGTTGGGGACCCCAGGGGTTATGCCACTGGAGCTATGGTTCGGGCACTCAGGGGTTGGGCCCCTGGAGATGGTGTTGGGGCCCGAGGGGTTGGGCCCCTGGAGCTGCTGTTGGGGCCCCAGGGTTTGGGCCCCTGGAGCTGGTGTTGGGGCCCCAGGGGTTAGGCCACTGGAGATATGGTTCGGGCACTCAGGGGTTGGGCCGCTGGAGCTGGTGTTGGGGCCCGAGGGGTCAGGCCCCTGGAGCTATGGTTCGGGCGCTCAGGGGTTGAGCCCCTGGAACTATGGTTCGGGTGCTCAGGGCTTGGTCCCCTGGAGCTGGGGTAGAGGGACCCAGGGGTTGTGCCCCTGGAGCTGGGGTTGGGGCCCCCGGGGGTTAGGCCCCTGGAGCTATGGTTCGAGCGCTCAGGGGTTGGGCCCTTGGAGCTGCTGTTGGGGCCCCCAGGGGTTGGGCCCCTGGAGCTGGTGTTGGGGCCCCCGGGGTTAGGCCCCTGGAGCTATGGTTCGGGCGCTCAGGGGTTGGGCCCCTGGAGATGCTGTTGGGGCCTCCAGGGGTTGGGCCCCTGGAGCTGGTGTTGGGGCCCCCAGGTGTTGGGCCCCTGGAGCTGGTGTTGGGGCCCCAGGGGTTAGGCCACTGGAGCTATGGTTCGGGCGCACAGGGGTTGGGCCCCTGGAGCTGGTGGTGGGGCCCCCAGGGGTTGGACCCCTGGAGCTAGTGTTGGGGGCCCCAGGGTTGGGCCCCTGGAGCTGGGGTTGGGGCCCCTGACCTAAAGTCACCCCCTGCTCTCCCATCCCCCACACAGACAGTCCACACTCCATCACAGTAATGCCCAGAGCATTTCACGCATGGAGCAACAGTAACACTGTGTGGCCATGCAGGGTAATGCCCAGAGCATTTCCTGCATGGAGCAAGAGTGACACCGTTTGGCCACATAGGGTAATGCACAGAGCATTTCCCCGCATGGAGCAACAGTGACACCATGTAGTCACACAGGGTAATATACAGAGCATTTCCCCGCATGGAGCAACAGTGACACCATGTGGTCACACAGGGTAATGCAGATAGCATTTCCTGTATGGAGCTATGGTTCGGGAGCTCTGGGGTTGGGCCCTGGAGCTGGTGTTGGGGCCCTAGGGGTTAGGCCCCTGGCGCTATGGTTCGGGCGCTCAGGGGTTGGGCCCTTGGAGCTGGGGTGGGGGCCCCCAGGGGTTAGGCCCCTGGAGCTATGCTTCGGGCACTCAGGGGTTTGTCCCGTGGAGCTGGTGTTGGGGCCCCCCAGGGGTTAGGCACCTGGAGGTATTGTTCGGGCGCTAAGGGGTTGGGCCCTTTGAGCTGGTGCTGGGACCCCCAGGGATTAGGCCCCTGGAGCTATGGTTCGGGCGCATACGGGTTGGGACCCTGGAGCTGGTATTGGGGCCCCCAGGGTTTGGACCCCTGGAGCTGGTGTTGGGGACCCCAGGGGTTATGCCACTGGAGCTATGGTTCGGGCACTCAGGGGTTGGGCCCCTGGAGATGGTGTTGGGGCCCGAGGGTTTGGGCCCCTGGAGCTGCTGTTGGGGCCCCAGGGGTTGGGCCCCTGGAGCTGGTGTTGGGGCCCCAGGGGTTAGGCCCCTGGAGATATGGTTCGGGCACTCAGGGGTTGGGCCGCTGGAGCTGGTGTTGGGGCCCGAGGGGTCAGGCCCCTGGAGCTATGGTTCGGGCGCTCAGGGGTTGAGCCCCTGGAACTATGGTTCGGGTGCTCAGGGCTTGGTCCCCTGGAGCTGGGGTAGAGGGACCCAGGGGTTGTGCCCCTGGAGCTGGGGTTGGGGCCCCCGGGGGTTAGGCCCCTGGAGCTATGGTTCGAGCGCTCAGGGGTTGGGCCCTTGGAGCTGCTGTTGGGGCCCCCAGGGGTTGGGCCCCTGGAGCTGGTGTTGGGGCCCCAGGGGTTAGGCCCCTGGAGCTATGGTTCGGGCGCTCAGGGGTTGGGCCCCTGGAGATGCTGTTGGGGCCTCCAGGGGTTGGGCCCCTGGAGCTGGTGTTGGGGCCCCCAGGTGTTGGGCCCCTGGAGCTGGTGTTGGGGCCCCAGGGGTTAGGCCCCTGGAGCTATGGTTCGGGCGCACAGGGGTTGGGCCCCTGGAGCTGGTGGTGGGGCCCCCAGGGGTTGGACCCCTGGAGCTAGTGTTGGGGGCCCCAGGGGTCGGGCCCCTGGAGCTGGGGTTGGGGCCCCTGACCTAAAGTCACCCCCTGCTCTCCCATCCCCCACACAGACAGTCCACACTCCATCACAGTAATGCCCAGAGCATTTCACGCATGGAGCAACAGTAACACTGTGTGGCCATGCAGGGTAATGCCCAGAGCATTTCCTGCATGGAGCAAGAGTGACACCGTTTGGCCACATAGGGTAATGCACAGAGCATTTCCCCGCATGGAGCAACAGTGACACCATGTAGTCACACAGGGTAATATACAGAGCATTTCCCCGCATGGAGCAACAGTGACACCATGTGGTCACACAGGGTAATGCAGATAGCATTTCCTGTATGGAGCTATGGTTCGGGAGCTCTGGGGTTGGGCCCTGGAGCTGGTGTTGGGGCCCTAGGGGTTAGGCCCCTGGCGCTATGGTTCGGGCGCTCAGGGGTTGGGCCCTTGGAGCTGGGGTGGGGGCCCCCAGGGGTTAGGCCCCTGGAGCTATGCTTCGGGCACTCAGGGGTTTGTCCCGTGGAGCTGGTGTTGGGGCCCCCCAGGGGTTAGGCACCTGGAGGTATTGTTCGGGCGCTAAGGGTTGGGCCCTTTGAGCTGGTGCTGGGACCCCCAGGGATTAGGCCCCTGGAGCTATGGTTCGGGCGCATACGGGTTGGGACCCTGGAGCTGGTATTGGGGCCCCCAGGGTTTGGACCCCTGGAGCTGGTGTTGGGGACCCCAGGGGTTATGCCACTGGAGCTATGGTTCGGGCACTCAGGGGTTGGGCCCCTGGAGCTGCTGTTGGGGCCCCCAGGGGTTGGGCCCCTGGAGCTGGTGTTGGGCCCCCAGGGGTTAGGCCCCTGGAGATATGGTTCGGGCACTCAGGGGTTGGGCCCCTGGAGCTGGTGTTGGGGCCCGAGGGGTCAGGCCCCTGGAGCTATGGTTCGGGCGCTCAGGGGTTGAGCCCCTGGAACTATGGTTCGGGTGCTCAGGGCTTGGTCCCCTGGAGCTGGGGTAGAGGGACCCAGGGTTGTGCCCCTGGAGCTGGGGTTGGGGCCCCCGGGGGTTAGGCCCCTGGAGCTATGGTTCGAGCGCTCAGGGGTTGGGCCCTTGGAGCTGCTGTTGGGGCCCCCAGGGTTGGGCCCCTGGAGCTGGTGTTGGGGCCCCAGGGGTTAGGCCCCTGGAGCTATGGTTCGGGCACTCAGGGGTTGGGCCCCTGGAGCTGGTGTTGGGGCCCCCAGGGGTTGGGCCCCTGGAGCTATGGTTCGGGCGCTCAGGGGTTGGGCCCTGGAGCTGGGGTAGGGGCCCAGGGTTGGCCCCTGGAGCTGGGTTGGGCCCCCGGGGTTAGGCCCCTGGAGCTATGTTCGGCGCTCAGGGTTGGGCCCCTGGAGCTGCTGTTGGGGCCCCAGGGGTTGTGCCCCTGGAGCTGGGGTTGGGGCCCCCGGGGGTTAGGCCCCTGGAGCTATGGTTCGAGCGCTCAGGGTTTGGGCCCTTGGAGCTGCTGTTGGGGCCCCCAGGGGTTGGGCCCCTGGAGCTGGTGTTGGGGCCCCAGGGGTTAGGCCCCTGGAGCTATGGTTCGGGCGCTCAGGGGTTGGGCCCCTGGAGATGCTGTTGGGGCCTCCAGGGGTTGGGCCCCTGGAGCTGGTGTTGGGGCTCCCAGGGTTGGGCCCCTGGAGCTGGTGTTGGGGCCCCAGGGGTTAGGCCCCTGGAGCTATGGTTCGGGCGCACAGGGGTTGGGCCCCTGGAGCTGGTGGTGGGGCCCCCAGGGGTTGGACCCCTGGAGCTAGTGTTGGGGGCCCCAGGGGTTGGGCCCCTGGAGCTGGGGTTGGGGCCCCTGACCTAAAGTCACCCCCTGCTCTCCCATCCCCCACACAGACAGTCCACACTCCATCACAGTAATGCCCAGAGCATTTCACGCATGGAGCAACAGTAACACTGTGTGGCCATGCAGGGTAATGCCCAGAGCATTTCCTGCATGGAGCAAGAGTGACACCGTTTGGCCACATAGGGTAATGCACAGAGCATTTCCCCGCATGGAGCAACAGTGACACCATGTAGTCACACAGGGTAATATACAGAGCATTTCCCCGCATGGAGCAACAGTGACACCATGTGGTCACACAGGGTAATGCAGATAGCATTTCCTGTATGGAGCTATGGTTCGGGAGCTCTGGGGTTGGGCCCTGGAGCTGGTGTTGGGGCCCTAGGGGTTAGGCCCCTGGCGCTATGGTTCGGGCGCTCAGGGGTTGGGCCCTTGGAGCTGGGGTGGGGGCCCCCAGGGGTTAGGCCCCTGGAGCTATGCTTCGGGCACTCAGGGGTTTGTCCCGTGGAGCTGGTGTTGGGGCCCCCCAGGGGTTAGGCACCTGGAGGTATTGTTCGGGCGCTAAGGGGTTGGGCCCTTTGAGCTGGTGCTGGGACCCCCAGGGATTAGGCCCCTGGAGCTATGGTTCGGGCGCATACGGGTTGGGACCCTGGAGCTGGTATTGGGGCCCCCAGGGTTTGGACCCCTGGAGCTGGTGTTGGGGACCCCAGGGGTTATGCCACTGGAGCTATGGTTCGGGCACTCAGGGGTTGGGCCCCTGGAGCTGCTGTTGGGGCCCCCAGGGGTTGGGCCCCTGGAGCTGGTGTTGGGGCCCCAGGGGTTAGGCCCCTGGAGATATGGTTCGGGCACTCAGGGGTTGGGCCGCTGGAGCTGGTGTTGGGGCCCGAGGGGTCAGGCCCCTGGAGCTATGGTTCGGGCGCTCAGGGGTTGAGCCCCTGGAACTATGGTTCGGGTGCTCAGGGCTTGGTCCCCTGGAGCTGGGGTAGAGGGACCCAGGGGTTGTGCCCCTGGAGCTGGGGTTGGGGCCCCCGGGGGTTAGGCCCCTGGAGCTATGGTTCGAGCGCTCAGGGGTTGGGCCCTTGGAGCTGCTGTTGGGGCCCCCAGGGGTTGGGCCCCTGGAGCTGGTGTTGGGGCCCCAGGGGTTAGGCCCCTGGAGCTATGGTTCGGGCGCTCAGGGGTTGGGCCCCTGGAGATGCTGTTGGGGCCTCCAGGGGTTGGGCCCCTGGAGCTGGTGTTGGGGCCCCCAGGTGTTGGGCCCCTGGAGCTGGTGTTGGGGCCCCAGGGGTTAGGCCCCTGGAGCTATGGTTCGGGCGCACAGGGGTTGGGCCCCTGGAGCTAGTGTTGGGGCCCCCAGGGGTTGGGCCCCTGGAGCTGGGGTTGGGGCCCCTGACCTAAAGTCACCCCCTGCTCTCCCATCCCCCACACAGACAGTCCACACTCCATCACAGTAATGCCCAGAGCATTTCACGCATGGAGCAACAGTAACACTGTGTGGCCATGCAGGGTAATGCCCAGAGCATTTCCTGCATGGAGCAAGAGTGACACCGTTTGGCCACATAGGGTAATGCACAGAGCATTTCCCCGCATGGAGCAACAGTGACACCATGTAGTCACACAGGGTAATGCAGATAGCATTTCCTGTATGGAGCTATGGTTCGGGAGCTCTGGGGTTGGGCCCTGGAGCTGGTGTTGGGGCCCTAGGGGTTAGGCCCCTGGCGCTATGGTTCGGGCGCTCAGGGGTTGGGCCCTTGGAGCTGGGGTGGGGGCCCCCAGGGGTTAGGCCCCTGGAGCTATGCTTCGGGCACTCAGGGGTTTGTCCCGTGGAGCTGGTGTTGGGGCCCCCCAGGGGTTAGGCACCTGGAGGTATTGTTCGGGCGCTAAGGGGTTGGGCCCTTTGAGCTGGTGCTGGGACCCCCAGGGATTAGGCCCCTGGAGCTATGGTTCGGGCGCATAGGGTTGGGACCCTGGAGCTGGTATTGGGGCCCCCAGGGTTTGGACCCCTGGAGCTGGTGTTGGGGACCCCAGGGGTTATGCCCCTGGAGCTATGGTTCGGGCACTCAGGGGTTGGGCCCCTGGAGCTGGTGTTGGGGCCCCCAGGGTTTGGGCCCCTGGAGCTATGGTTCGGGCGCTCAGGGGTTGGTCCCCTGGAGCTGGGGTAGAGGGACCCAGGGGTTGTGCCCCTGGAGCTGGGGTTGGGACCCCCGGGGTTAGGCCCCTGGAGCTAGTGTTCGAGCGCTCAGGGGTTGGGCCCCTGGAGCTGCTGTTGGGGCCCCCAGGGGTTGGGCCCCTGGAGCTGGTGTTGGGGCCCCAGGGGTTAGGCCCCTGGAGATATGGTTCGGGCACTCAGGGGTTGGGCCGCTGGAGCTGGTGTTGGGGCCCGAGGGGTTAGGCCCCTGGAGCTATGGTTCGGGCGCTCAGGGGTTGAGCCCCAGCAACTATGGTTCGGGTGCTCAGGGCTTGGTCCCCTGGAGCTGGGGTAGAGGGACCCAGGGGTTGTGCCCCTGGAGCTGGGGTTGGGGCCCCCGGGGGTTAGGCCCCTGGAGCTATGGTTCGAGCGCTCAGGGTTTGGGCCCTTGGAGCTGCTGTTGGGGCCCCCAGGGGTTAAGCCCCTGGAGCTGGTGTTGGGGCCCCAGGGGTTAGGCCCCTGGAGCTATGGTTCGGGCGCTCAGGGGTTGGGCCCCTGGAGATGCTGTTGGGGCCTCCAGGGGTTGGGCCCCTGGAGCTGGTGTTGGGGCTCCCAGGGGTTGGGCCCCTGGAGCTGGTGTTGGGGCCCCAGGGGTTAGGCCCCTGGAGCTATGGTTCGGGCGCACAGGGGTTGGGCCCCTGGAGCTGGTGGTGGGGCCCCCAGGGGTTGGACCCCTGGAGCTAGTGTTGGGGGCCCCAGGGGTCGGGCCCCTGGAGCTGGGGTTGGGGCCCCTGACCTAAAGTCACCCCCTGCTCTCCCATCCCCCACACAGACAGTCCACACTCCATCACAGTAATGCCCAGAGCATTTCACGCATGGAGCAACAGTAACACTGTGTGGCCATGCAGGGTAATGCCCAGAGCATTTCCTGCATGGAGCAAGAGTGACACCGTTTGGCCACATAGGGTAATGCACAGAGCATTTCCCCGCATGGAGCAACAGTGACACCATGTAGTCACACAGGGTAATATACAGAGCATTTCCCCGCATGGAGCAACAGTGACACCATGTGGTCACACAGGGTAATGCAGATAGCATTTCCTGTATGGAGCTATGGTTCGGGAGCTCTGGGGTTGGGCCCTGGAGCTGGTGTTGGGGCCCTAGGGGTTAGGCCCCTGGAGCTATGGTTCGGGCGCTCAGGGGTTGGGACCCTGGAGCTGGTGTTGGGGCCCCCAGGGGTTAGGCCCCTGGAGCTATGGTTCGGGCGCTCAGGGGTTTGGCCCCTGGAGCTGGTGTTGGGACGCTCAGGGGTTGGCCCCTGGAGCTGGTGTTGGGGACCCAGGGGTTTGGCCCCTGGAGCTGGTTTGGGGCCCCCAGGGGTTAGGCCCCTGGAGCTATGTTCGGGCGCTCAGGGTTGGGCCCCTGGAGCTGCTGTTGGGGCCCCCAGGGGTTGGGCCCCTGGAGCTGGGGTTGGGGCCCCAGGGGGTTAGGCCCCTGGAGCTATGGTTCGGGCGCTCAGGGGTTGGGCCCTTGGAGCTGCTGTTGGGGCCCCCAGGGGTTGGGCCCCTGGAGCTGGTGTTGGGGCCCCAGGGGTTAGGCCCCTGGAGCTATGGTTCGGGCGCTCAGGGGTTGGGCCCCTGGAGATGCTGTTGGGGCCTCCAGGGGTTGGGCCCCTGGAGCTGGTGTTGGGGCCCCAGGGGTTGGGCCCCTGGAGCTGGTGTTGGGGCCCCAGGGGTTAGGCCCCTGGAGCTATGGTTCGGGCGCCAGGGGTTGGGCCCCTGGAGCTGGTGGTGGGGCCCCCAGGGGTTGGACCCCTGGAGCTAGTGTTGGGGCCCCAGGGGTTGGGCCCCTGGAGCTGGGGTTGGGGCCCCTGACC
This sequence comes from Gopherus flavomarginatus, assembly GCF_025201925.1. Taxonomy (NCBI): domain Eukaryota; kingdom Metazoa; phylum Chordata; order Testudines; family Testudinidae; genus Gopherus; species Gopherus flavomarginatus. The sequence goes on from NW_026114616.1 coordinate 393,033, forward strand.
TAAAGTCACCCCCTGCTCTCCCATCCCCCACACAGACAGTCCACACTCCATCACAGTAATGCCCAGAGCATTTCACGCATGGAGCAACAGTAACACTGTGTGGCCATGCAGGGTAATGCCCAGAGCATTTCCTGCATGGAGCAAGAGTGACACCGTTTGGCCACATAGGGTAATGCACAGAGCATTTCCCCGCATGGAGCAACAGTGACACCATGTAGTCACACAGGGTAATATACAGAGCATTTCCCCGCATGGAGCAACAGTGACACCATGTGGTCACACAGGGTAATGCAGATAGCATTTCCTGTATGGAGCTATGGTTCGGGCGCTCAGGGGTTGGGCCCTTGGAGCTGGGGTGGGGGCCCCCAGGGGTTAGGCCCCTGGAGCTATGCTTCGGGCACTCAGGGGTTTGTCCCGTGGAGCTGGTGTTGGGGCCCCCCAGGGGTTAGGCACCTGGAGGTATTGTTCGGGCGCTAAGGGGTTGGGCCCTTTGAGCTGGTGCTGGGACCCCCAGGGATTAGGCCCCTGGAGCTATGGTTCGGGCGCATACGGGTTGGGACCCTGGAGCTGGTATTGGGGCCCCCAGGGTTTGGACCCCTGGAGCTGGTGTTGGGGACCCCAGGGGTTATGCCACTGGAGCTATGGTTCGGGCACTCAGGGGTTGGGCCCCTGGAGCTGCTGTTGGGGCCCGAGGGGTTGGGCCCCTGGAGCTGGTGTTGGGGCCCCAGGGGTTAGGCCCCTGGAGATATGGTTCGGGCACTCAGGGGTTGGGCCGCTGGAGCTGGTGTTGGGGCCCGAGGGGTCAGGCCCCTGGAGCTATGGTTCGGGCGCTCAGGGGTTGAGCCCCTGGAACTATGGTTCGGGTGCTCAGGGCTTGGTCCCCTGGAGCTGGGGTAGAGGGACCCAGGGGTTGTGCCCCTGGAGCTGGGGTTGGGGCCCCCGGGGGTTAGGCCCCTGGAGCTATGGTTCGAGCGCTCAGGGGTTGGGCCCTTGGAGCTGCTGTTGGGGCCCCCAGGGGTTGGGCCCCTGGAGCTGGTGTTGGGGCCCCAGGGGTTAGGCCCCTGGAGCTATGGTTCGGGCGCTCAGGGGTTGGGCCCCTGGAGCTAGTGTTGGGGCCCCCAGGGGTTGGGCCCCTGGAGCTGGGGTTGGGGCCCCTGACCTAAAGTCACCCCCTGCTCTCCCATCCCCCACACAGACAGTCCACACTCCATCACAGTAATGCCCAGAGCATTTCACGCATGGAGCAACAGTAACACTGTGTGGCCATGCAGGGTAATGCCCAGAGCATTTCCTGCATGGAGCAAGAGTGACACCGTTTGGCCACATAGGGTAATGCACAGAGCATTTCCCCGCATGGAGCAACAGTGACACCATGTGTCACACAGGGTAATGCAGATAGCATTTCCTGTATGGAGCTATGGTTCGGGAGCTCTGGGGTTGGGCCCTGGAGCTGGTGTTGGGGCCCTAGGGGTTAGGCCCCTGGCGCTATGGTTCGGGCGCTCAGGGGTTGGGCCCTTGGAGCTGGGGTGGGGGCCCCCAGGGGTTAGGCCCCTGGAGCTATGCTTCGGGCACTCAGGGGTTTGGCCCGTGGAGCTGGTGTTGGGGCCCCCCAGGGGTTAGGCACCTGGAGGTATTGTTCGGGCGCTAAGGGGTTGGGCCCTTTGAGCTGGTGCTGGGACCCCCAGGGATTAGGCCCCTGGAGCTATGGTTCGGGCGCATAGGGGTTGGGACCCTGGAGCTGGTATTGGGGCCCCCAGGGTTTGGACCCCTGGAGCTGGTGTTGGGGACCCCAGGGGTTATGCCACTGGAGCTATGGTTCGGGCACTCAGGGGTTGGGCCCCTGGAGATGGTGTTGGGGCCCGAGGGGTTGGGCCCCTGGAGCTGCTGTTGGGGCCCCCAGGGGTTGGGCCCCTGGAGCTGGTGTTGGGGCCCCAGGGGTTAGGCCCCTGGAGATATGGTTCGGGCACTCAGGGGTTGGGCCCCTGGAGCTGGTGTTGGGGCCCGAGGGGTTAGGCCCCTGGAGCTATGGTTCGGGCGCTCAGGGGTTGGGCCCCTGGAACTATGGTTCGGGCGCTCAGGGGTTGGTCCCCTGGAGCTGGGGTAGAGGGACCCAGGGGTTGTGCCCCTGGAGCTGGGGTTGGGACCCCCGGGGTTAGGCCCCTGGAGCTATGTTCGAGCGCTCAGGGGTTGGGCCCCTGGAGCTGCTGTTGGGGCCCCCAGGGGTTGGGCCCCTGGAGCTGGTGTTGGGGCCCCAGGGGTTAGGCCCCTGGAGATATGGTTCGGGCACTCAGGGGTTGGGCCGCTGGAGCTGGTGTTGGGGCCCGAGGGGTTAGGCCCCTGGAGCTATGGTTCGGGCGCTCAGGGGTTGAGCCCCAGCAACTATGGTTCGGGTGCTCAGGGCTTGGTCCCCTGGAGCTGGGGTAGAGGGACCCAGGGGTTGTGCCCCTGGAGCTGGGGTTGGGGCCCCCGGGGGTTAGGCCCCTGGAGCTATGGTTCGAGCGCACAGGGGTTGGGCCCGTGGAGCTGCTGTTGGGGCCCCCAGGGGTTAAGCCCCTGGAGCTGGTGTTGGGGCCCCAGGGGTTAGGCCCCTGGAGCTATGGTTCGGGCGCTCAGGGGTTGGGCCCCTGGAGATGCTGTTGGGGCCTCCAGGGGTTGGGCCCCTGGAGCTGGTGTTGGGGCTCCCAGGGGTTGGGCCCCTGGAGCTGGTGTTGGGGCCCCAGGGGTTAGGCCCCTGGAGCTATGGTTCGGGCGCTCAGGGGTTGGGCCCCTGGAGCTGGTGGTGGGGCCCCCAGGGGTTGGTCCCCTGGAGCTTGTGTTGGGGGCCCCAGGGGTTGGGCCCCTGGAGCTGGGGTTGGGGCCCCTGACCTAAAGTCACCCCCTGCTCTCCCATCCCCCACACAGACAGTCCACACTCCATCACAGTAATGCCCAGAGCATTTCACGCATGGAGCAACAGTAACACTGTGTGGCCATGCAGGGTAATGCCCAGAGCATTTCCTGCATGGAGCAAGAGTGACACCGTTTGGCCACATAGGGTAATGCACAGAGCATTTCCCCGCATGGAGCAACAGTGACACCATGTAGTCACACAGGGTAATATACAGAGCATTTCCCCGCATGGAGCAACAGTGACACCATGTGGTCACACAGGGTAATGCAGATAGCATTTCCTGTATGGAGCTATGGTTCGGGAGCTCTGGGGTTGGGCCCTGGAGCTGGTGTTGGGGCCCTAGGGGTTAGGCCCCTGGCGCTATGGTTCGGGCGCTCAGGGGTTGGGCCCTTGGAGCTGGGGTGGGGGCCCCCAGGGGTTAGGCCCCTGGAGCTATGCTTCGGGCACTCAGGGGTTTGTCCCGTGGAGCTGGTGTTGGGGCCCCCCAGGGGTTAGGCACCTGGAGGTATTGTTCGGGCGCTAAGGGGTTGGGCCCTTTGAGCTGGTGCTGGGACCCCCAGGGATTAGGCCCCTGGAGCTATGGTTCGGGCGCATACGGGTTGGGACCCTGGAGCTGGTATTGGGGCCCCCAGGGTTTGGACCCCTGGAGCTGGTGTTGGGGACCCCAGGGGTTATGCCACTGGAGCTATGGTTCGGGCACTCAGGGGTTGGGCCCCTGGAGATGGTGTTGGGGCCCGAGGGGTTGGGCCCCTGGAGCTGCTGTTGGGGCCCCCAGGGGTTGGGCCCCTGGAGCTGGTGTTGGGGCCCCAGGGGTTAGGCCCCTGGAGATATGGTTCGGGCACTCAGGGGTTGGGCCGCTGGAGCTGGTGTTGGGGCCCGAGGGGTCAGGCCCCTGGAGCTATGGTTCGGGCGCTCAGGGGTTGAGCCCCTGGAACTATGGTTCGGGTGCTCAGGGCTTGGTCCCCTGGAGCTGGGGTAGAGGGACCCAGGGGTTGTGCCCCTGGAGCTGGGGTTGGGGCCCCCGGGGGTTAGGCCCCTGGAGCTATGGTTCGAGCGCTCAGGGGTTGGGCCCTTGGAGCTGCTGTTGGGGCCCCCAGGGGTTGGGCCCCTGGAGCTGGTGTTGGGGCCCCAGGGGTTAGGCCCCTGGAGCTATGGTTCGGGCGCTCAGGGGTTGGGCCCCTGGAGATGCTGTTGGGGCCTCCAGGGGTTGGGCCCCTGGAGCTGGTGTTGGGGCCCCCAGGTGTTGGGCCCCTGGAGCTGGTGTTGGGGCCCCAGGGGTTAGGCCCCTGGAGCTATGGTTCGGGCGCACAGGGGTTGGGCCCCTGGAGCTGGTGGTGGGGCCCCCAGGGGTTGGACCCCTGGAGCTAGTGTTGGGGGCCCCAGGGGTCGGGCCCCTGGAGCTGGGGTTGGGGCCCCTGACCTAAAGTCACCCCCTGCTCTCCCATCCCCCACACAGACAGTCCACACTCCATCACAGTAATGCCCAGAGCATTTCACGCATGGAGCAACAGTAACACTGTGTGGCCATGCAGGGTAATGCCCAGAGCATTTCCTGCATGGAGCAAGAGTGACACCGTTTGGCCACATAGGGTAATGCACAGAGCATTTCCCCGCATGGAGCAACAGTGACACCATGTAGTCACACAGGGTAATATACAGAGCATTTCCCCGCATGGAGCAACAGTGACACCATGTGGTCACACAGGGTAATGCAGATAGCATTTCCTGTATGGAGCTATGGTTCGGGAGCTCTGGGGTTGGGCCCTGGAGCTGGTGTTGGGGCCCTAGGGGTTAGGCCCCTGGCGCTATGGTTCGGGCGCTCAGGGGTTGGGCCCTTGGAGCTGGGGTGGGGGCCCCCAGGGGTTAGGCCCCTGGAGCTATGCTTCGGGCACTCAGGGGTTTGTCCCGTGGAGCTGGTGTTGGGGCCCCCCAGGGGTTAGGCACCTGGAGGTATTGTTCGGGCGCTAAGGGGTTGGGCCCTTTGAGCTGGTGCTGGGACCCCCAGGGATTAGGCCCCTGGAGCTATGGTTCGGGCGCATACGGGTTGGGACCCTGGAGCTGGTATTGGGGCCCCCAGGGTTTGGACCCCTGGAGCTGGTGTTGGGGACCCCAGGGGTTATGCCACTGGAGCTATGGTTCGGGCACTCAGGGGTTGGGCCCCTGGAGATGGTGTTGGGGCCCGAGGGGTTGGGCCCCTGGAGCTGCTGTTGGGGCCCCCAGGGGTTGGGCCCCTGGAGCTGGTGTTGGGGCCCCAGGGGTTAGGCCCCTGGAGATATGGTTCGGGCACTCAGGGGTTGGGCCGCTGGAGCTGGTGTTGGGGCCCGAGGGGTCAGGCCCCTGGAGCTATGGTTCGGGCGCTCAGGGGTTGAGCCCCTGGAACTATGGTTCGGGTGCTCAGGGCTTGGTCCCCTGGAGCTGGGGTAGAGGGACCCAGGGGTTGTGCCCCTGGAGCTGGGGTTGGGGCCCCCGGGGGTTAGGCCCCTGGAGCTATGGTTCGAGCGCTCAGGGGTTGGGCCCTTGGAGCTGCTGTTGGGGCCCCCAGGGGTTGGGCCCCTGGAGCTGGTGTTGGGGCCCCAGGGGTTAGGCCCCTGGAGCTATGGTTCGGGCGCTCAGGGGTTGGGCCCCTGGAGATGCTGTTGGGGCCTCCAGGGGTTGGGCCCCTGGAGCTGGTGTTGGGGCCCCCAGGTGTTGGGCCCCTGGAGCTGGTGTTGGGGCCCCAGGGGTTAGGCCCCTGGAGCTATGGTTCGGGCGCACAGGGGTTGGGCCCCTGGAGCTGGTGGTGGGGCCCCCAGGGGTTGGACCCCTGGAGCTAGTGTTGGGGGCCCCAGGGGTCGGGCCCCTGGAGCTGGGGTTGGGGCCCCTGACCTAAAGTCACCCCCTGCTCTCCCATCCCCCACACAGACAGTCCACACTCCATCACAGTAATGCCCAGAGCATTTCACGCATGGAGCAACAGTAACACTGTGTGGCCATGCAGGGTAATGCCCAGAGCATTTCCTGCATGGAGCAAGAGTGACACCGTTTGGCCACATAGGGTAATGCACAGAGCATTTCCCCGCATGGAGCAACAGTGACACCATGTAGTCACACAGGGTAATATACAGAGCATTTCCCCGCATGGAGCAACAGTGACACCATGTGGTCACACAGGGTAATGCAGATAGCATTTCCTGTATGGAGCTATGGTTCGGGAGCTCTGGGGTTGGGCCCTGGAGCTGGTGTTGGGGCCCTAGGGGTTAGGCCCCTGGCGCTATGGTTCGGGCGCTCAGGGGTTGGGCCCTTGGAGCTGGGGTGGGGGCCCCCAGGGGTTAGGCCCCTGGAGCTATGCTTCGGGCACTCAGGGGTTTGTCCCGTGGAGCTGGTGTTGGGGCCCCCCAGGGGTTAGGCACCTGGAGGTATTGTTCGGGCGCTAAGGGGTTGGGCCCTTTGAGCTGGTGCTGGGACCCCCAGGGATTAGGCCCCTGGAGCTATGGTTCGGGCGCATACGGGTTGGGACCCTGGAGCTGGTATTGGGGCCCCCAGGGTTTGGACCCCTGGAGCTGGTGTTGGGGACCCCAGGGGTTATGCCACTGGAGCTATGGTTCGGGCACTCAGGGGTTGGGCCCCTGGAGCTGCTGTTGGGGCCCCCAGGGGTTGGGCCCCTGGAGCTGGTGTTGGGGCCCCAGGGGTTAGGCCCCTGGAGATATGGTTCGGGCACTCAGGGGTTGGGCCGCTGGAGCTGGTGTTGGGGCCCGAGGGGTCAGGCCCCTGGAGCTATGGTTCGGGCGCTCAGGGGTTGAGCCCCTGGAACTATGGTTCGGGTGCTCAGGGCTTGGTCCCCTGGAGCTGGGGTAGAGGGACCCAGGGGTTGTGCCCCTGGAGCTGGGGTTGGGGCCCCCGGGGGTTAGGCCCCTGGAGCTATGGTTCGAGCGCTCAGGGGTTGGGCCCTTGGAGCTGCTGTTGGGGCCCCCAGGGGTTGGGCCCCTGGAGCTGGTGTTGGGGCCCCAGGGGTTAGGCCCCTGGAGCTATGGTTCGGGCGCTCAGGGGTTGGGCCCCTGGAGATGCTGTTGGGGCCTCCAGGGGTTGGGCCCCTGGAGCTGGTGTTGGGGCCCCCAGGTGTTGGGCCCCTGGAGCTGGTGTTGGGGCCCCAGGGGTTAGGCCCCTGGAGCTATGGTTCGGGCGCACAGGGGTTGGGCCCCTGGAGCTAGTGTTGGGGCCCCCAGGGGTTGGGCCCCTGGAGCTGGGGTTGGGGCCCCTGACCTAAAGTCACCCCCTGCTCTCCCATCCCCCACACAGACAGTCCACACTCCATCACAGTAATGCCCAGAGCATTTCACGCATGGAGCAACAGTAACACTGTGTGGCCATGCAGGGTAATGCCCAGAGCATTTCCTGCATGGAGCAAGAGTGACACCGTTTGGCCACATAGGGTAATGCACAGAGCATTTCCCCGCATGGAGCAACAGTGACACCATGTAGTCACACAGGGTAATGCAGATAGCATTTCCTGTATGGAGCTATGGTTCGGGAGCTCTGGGGTTGGGCCCTGGAGCTGGTGTTGGGGCCCTAGGGGTTAGGCCCCTGGCGCTATGGTTCGGGCGCTCAGGGGTTGGGCCCTTGGAGCTGGGGTGGGGGCCCCCAGGGGTTAGGCCCCTGGAGCTATGCTTCGGGCACTCAGGGGTTTGTCCCGTGGAGCTGGTGTTGGGGCCCCCCAGGGGTTAGGCACCTGGAGGTATTGTTCGGGCGCTAAGGGGTTGGGCCCTTTGAGCTGGTGCTGGGACCCCCAGGGATTAGGCCCCTGGAGCTATGGTTCGGGCGCATACGGGTTGGGACCCTGGAGCTGGTATTGGGGCCCCCAGGGTTTGGACCCCTGGAGCTGGTGTTGGGGACCCCAGGGGTTATGCCACTGGAGCTATGGTTCGGGCACTCAGGGGTTGGGCCCCTGGAGCTGGTGTTGGGGCCCCCAGGGGTTGGGCCCCTGGAGCTATGGTTTGGGGCCCTCAGGGGTTGGGCCCCTGGAGCTGGGGTTGGGACCCAGGGGTTGGGCCCCTGGAGCTGGGGTTGGGCCCCCGGGGGTTAGGCCCCTGGAGCTATAGATCGGGCGCTCAGGGGTTGGGCCCCTGGAGCTGCTGTTGGGGCCCCCAGGGGTTGTGCCCCTGGAGCTGGGGTTGGGGCCCCCGGGGTTAGGCCCCTGGAGCTATGGTTCGAGCGCTCAGGGTTTGGGCCCTTGGAGCTGCTGTTGGGGCCCCCAGGGGTTGGGCCCCTGGAGCTGGTGTTGGGGCCCCAGGGGTTAGGCCCCTGGAGCTATGGTTCGGGCGCTCAGGGGTTGGGCCCCTGGAGATGCTGTTGGGGCCTCCAGGGGTTGGGCCCCTGGAGCTGGTGTTGGGGCTCCCAGGGGTTGGGCCCCTGGAGCTGGTGTTGGGGCCCCAGGGGTTAGGCCCCTGGAGCTATGGTTCGGGCGCACAGGGGTTGGGCCCCTGGAGCTGGTGGTGGGGCCCCCAGGGGTTGGACCCCTGGAGCTAGTGTTGGGGGCCCCAGGGGTTGGGCCCCTGGAGCTGGGGTTGGGGCCCCTGACCTAAAGTCACCCCCTGCTCTCCCATCCCCCACACAGACAGTCCACACTCCATCACAGTAATGCCCAGAGCATTTCACGCATGGAGCAACAGTAACACTGTGTGGCCATGCAGGGTAATGCCCAGAGCATTTCCTGCATGGAGCAAGAGTGACACCGTTTGGCCACATAGGGTAATGCACAGAGCATTTCCCCGCATGGAGCAACAGTGACACCATGTAGTCACACAGGGTAATATACAGAGCATTTCCCCGCATGGAGCAACAGTGACACCATGTGGTCACACAGGGTAATGCAGATAGCATTTCCTGTATGGAGCTATGGTTCGGGAGCTCTGGGGTTGGGCCCTGGAGCTGGTGTTGGGGCCCTAGGGGTTAGGCCCCTGGCGCTATGGTTCGGGCGCTCAGGGGTTGGGCCCTTGGAGCTGGGGTGGGGGCCCCCAGGGGTTAGGCCCCTGGAGCTATGCTTCGGGCACTCAGGGGTTTGTCCCGTGGAGCTGGTGTTGGGGCCCCCCAGGGGTTAGGCACCTGGAGGTATTGTTCGGGCGCTAAGGGGTTGGGCCCTTTGAGCTGGTGCTGGGACCCCCAGGGATTAGGCCCCTGGAGCTATGGTTCGGGCGCATACGGGTTGGGACCCTGGAGCTGGTATTGGGGCCCCCAGGGTTTGGACCCCTGGAGCTGGTGTTGGGGACCCCAGGGGTTATGCCACTGGAGCTATGGTTCGGGCACTCAGGGGTTGGGCCCCTGGAGCTGCTGTTGGGGCCCCCAGGGGTTGGGCCCCTGGAGCTGGTGTTGGGGCCCCAGGGGTTAGGCCCCTGGAGATATGGTTCGGGCACTCAGGGGTTGGGCCGCTGGAGCTGGTGTTGGGGCCCGAGGGGTCAGGCCCCTGGAGCTATGGTTCGGGCGCTCAGGGGTTGAGCCCCTGGAACTATGGTTCGGGTGCTCAGGGCTTGGTCCCCTGGAGCTGGGGTAGAGGGACCCAGGGGTTGTGCCCCTGGAGCTGGGGTTGGGGCCCCCGGGGTTAGGCCCCTGGAGCTATGGTTCGAGCGCTCAGGGGTTGGGCCCTTGGAGCTGCTGTTGGGGCCCCCAGGGGTTGGGCCCCTGGAGCTGGTGTTGGGGCCCCAGGGGTTAGGCCCCTGGAGCTATGGTTCGGGCGCTCAGGGGTTGGGCCCCTGGAGATGCTGTTGGGGCCTCCAGGGGTTGGGCCCCTGGAGCTGGTGTTGGGGCCCCCAGGTGTTGGGCCCCTGGAGCTGGTGTTGGGGCCCCAGGGGTTAGGCCCCTGGAGCTATGGTTCGGGCGCACAGGGGTTGGGCCCCTGGAGCTAGTGTTGGGGCCCCCAGGGGTTGGGCCCCTGGAGCTGGTGTTGGGGCCCCAGGGGTTAGGCCCCTGGAGATATGGTTCGGGCACTCAGGGGTTGGGCCCTGGAGCTGGTGTTGGGGCCCGAGGGGTTCAGGCCCCTGGAGCTATGGTTCGGGCGCTCAGGGGTTGAGCCCCTGGAACTATGGTTCGGGTGCTCAGGGCTTGGTCCCCTGGAGCTGTGGTAGAGGGACCCAGGGGTTGTGCCCCTGGAGCTGGGGTTGGGGCCCCCGGGGGTTAGGCCCCTGGAGCTATGGTTCGAGCGCTCAGGGGTTGGGCCCTTGGAGCTGCTGTTGGGGCCCCCAGGGGTTGGGCCCCTGGAGCTGGTGTTGGGGCCCCAGGGGTTAGGCCCCTGGAGCTATGGTTCGGGCGCTCAGGGGTTGGGCCCCTGGAGATGCTGTTGGGGCCTCCAGGGGTTGGGCCCCTGGAGCTGGTGTTGGGGCCCCCAGGGGTTGGGCCCCTGGAGCTGGTGTTGGGGCCCCAGGGGTTAGGCCCCTGGAGCTATGGTTCGGGCGCACAGGGGTTGGGCCCCTGGAGCTGGTGTTGGGGCCCCAGGGGTTGGGCCCCTGGAGCTGGTGTTGGGGCCCCCAGGGGTTGGGCCCCTGGAGCTGGTGTTGGGGCCCCAGGGGTTAGGCCCCTGGAGCTATGGTTCGGGCGCACAGGGGTTGGGCCCCTGGAGCTGGGGTTGGGGCCCCTGACCTAAAGTCACCCCCTGCTCTCCCATCCCCCACACAGACAGTCCACACTCCATCACAGTAATGCCCAGAGCATTTCACGCATGGAGCAACAGTAACACTGTGTGGCCATGCAGGGTAATGCCCAGAGCATTTCCTGCATGGAGCAAGAGTGACACCGTTTGGCCACATAGGGTAATGCACAGAGCATTTCCCCGCATGGAGCAACAGTGACACCATGTAGTCACACAGGGTAATATACAGAGCATTTCCCCGCATGGAGCAACAGTGACACCATGTGGTCACACAGGGTAATGCAGATAGCATTTCCTGTATGGAGCTATGGTTCGGGAGCTCTGGGGTTGGGCCCTGGAGCTGGTGTTGGGGCCCTAGGGGTTAGGCCCCTGGCGCTATGGTTCGGGCGCTCAGGGGTTGGGCCCTTGGAGCTGGGGTGGGGGCCCCCAGGGGTTAGGCCCCTGGAGCTATGCTTCGGGCACTCAGGGGTTTGTCCCGTGGAGCTGGTGTTGGGGCCCCCCAGGGGTTAGGCACCTGGAGGTATTGTTCGGGCGCTAAGGGGTTGGGCCCTTTGAGCTGGTGCTGGGACCCCCAGGGATTAGGCCCCTGGAGCTATGGTTCGGGCGCATACGGGTTGGGACCCTGGAGCTGGTATTGGGGCCCCCAGGGTTTGGACCCCTGGAGCTGGTGTTGGGGACCCCAGGGGTTATGCCACTGGAGCTATGGTTCGGGCACTCAGGGGTTGGGCCCCTGGAGATGGTGTTGGGGCCCGAGGGGTTAGGCCCCTGGAGCTATGGTTCGGGCGCTCAGGGGTTGGGCCCCTGGAACTATGGTTCGGGCGCTCAGGGGTTGGTCCCCTGGAGCTGGGTAGAGGGACCCAGGGGTTGTGCCCCTGGAGCTGGGGTGGGGGCCCCAGGGGTTAGGCCCCTGGAGCTACTGTTCGAGCGCTCAGGGGTTGGGCCCCTGGAGCTGCTGTTGGGGCCCCCAGGGGTTGGGCCCCTGGAGCTGGTGTTGGGGCCCCAGGGGTTAGGCCCCTGGAGATATGGTTCGGGCACTCAGGGGTTGGGCCGCTGGAGCTGGTGTTGGGGCCCGAGGGGTTAGGCCCCTGGAGCTATGGTTCGGGCGCTCAGGGGTTGAGCCCCAGCAACTATGGTTCGGGTGCTCAGGGCTTGGTCCCCTGGAGCTGGGGTAGAGGGACCCAGGGGTTGTGCCCCTGGAGCTGGGGTTGGGGCCCCCGGGGGTTAGGCCCCTGGAGCTATGGTTCGAGCGCTCAGGGGTTGGGCCCTTGGAGCTGCTGTTGGGGCCCCCAGGGGTTAAGCCCCTGGAGCTGGTGTTGGGGCCCCAGGGGTTAGGCCCCTGGAGCTATGGTTCGGGCGCTCAGGGGTTGGGCCCCTGGAGATGCTGTTGGGGCCTCCAGGGGTTGGGCCCCTGGAGCTGGTGTTGGGGCTCCCAGGGGTTGGGCCCCTGGAGCTGGTGTTGGGGCCCCAGGGGTTAGGCCCCTGGAGCTATGGTTCGGGCGCACAGGGGTTGGGCCCCTGGAGCTGGTGGTGGGGCCCCCAGGGGTTGGACCCCTGGAGCTAGTGTTGGGGGCCCCAGGGGTCGGGCCCCTGGAGCTGGGGTTGGGGCCCCTGACCTAAAGTCACCCCCTGCTCTCCCATCCCCCACACAGACAGTCCACACTCCATCACAGTAATTCCCAGAGCATTTCACGCATGGAGCAACAGTAACACTGTGTGGCCATGCAGGGTAATGCCCAGAGCATTTCCTGCATGGAGCAAGAGTGACACCGTTTGGCCACATAGGGTAATGCACAGAGCATTTCCCCGCATGGAGCAACAGTGACACCATGTAGTCACACAGGGTAATATACAGAGCATTTCCCCGCATGGAGCAACAGTGACACCATGTGGTCACACAGGGTAATGCAGATAGCATTTCCTGTATGGAGCTATGGTTCGGGAGCTCTGGGGTTGGGCCCTGGAGCTGGTGTTGGGGCCCTAGGGGTTAGGCCCCTGGCGCTATGGTTCGGGCGCTCAGGGGTTGGGCCCTTGGAGCTGGGGTGGGGGCCCCCAGGGGTTAGGCCCCTGGAGCTATGCTTCGGGCACTCAGGGGTTTGTCCCGTGGAGCTGGTGTTGGGGCCCCCCAGGGGTTAGGCACCTGGAGGTATTGTTCGGGCGCTAAGGGGTTGGGCCCTTTGAGCTGGTGCTGGGACCCCCAGGGATTAGGCCCCTGGAGCTATGGTTCGGGGGCATACGGGTTGGGACCCTGGAGCTGGTATTGGGGCCCCCAGGGTTTGGACCCCTGGAGCTGGTGTTGGGGACCCCAGGGGTTATGCCACTGGAGCTATGGTTCGGGCACTCAGGGGTTGGGCCCCTGGAGATGGTGTTGGGGCCCGAGGGGTTGGGCCCCTGGAGCTGCTGTTGGGGCCCCCAGGGGTTGGGCCCCTGGAGCTGGTGTTGGGGCCCCAGGGGTTAGGCCCCTGGAGATATGGTTCGGGCACTCAGGGGTTGGGCCGCTGGAGCTGGTGTTTGGGCCCGAGGGGTCAGGCCCCTGGAGCTATGGTTCGGGCGCTCAGGGGTTGAGCCCCTGGAACTATGGTTCGGGTGCTCAGGGCTTGGTCCCCTGGAGCTGGGGTAGAGGGACCCAGGGGTTGTGCCCCTGGAGCTGGGGTTGGGGCCCCCGGGGGGTTAGGCCCCTGGAGCTATGGTTCGAGCGCTCAGGGGTTGGGCCCTTGGAGCTGCTGTTGGGGCCCCCAGGGGTTGGGCCCCTGGAGCTGGTGTTGGGGCCCCAGGGGTTAGGCACCTGGAGCTATGGTTCGGGCGCTCAGGGGTTGGGCCCCTGGAGATGCTGTTGGGGCCTCCAGGGGTTGGGCCCCTGGAGCTGGTGTTGGGGGCCCCCAGGTGTTGGGCCCCTGGAGCTGGTGTTGGGGCCCCAGGGGTTAGGCCCCTGGAGCTATGGTTCGGGCGCACAGGGGTTGGGCCCCTGGGAGCTAGTGTTGGGGCCCCAAGGGGTTGGGCCCCTGGAGCTGGGGTTGGGGCCCCTGACCTAAAGTCACCCCCTGCTCTCCCATCCCCCACACAGACAGTCCACACTCCATCACAGTAATGCCCAGAGCATTTCACGCATGGAGCAACAGTAACACTGTGTGGCCATGCAGGGTAATGCCCAGAGCATTTCCTGCATGGAGCAAGAGTGACACCGTTTGGCCACATAGGGTAATGCACAGAGCATTTCCCCGCATGGAGGAACAGTGACACCATGTAGTCACACAGGGTAATATACAGAGCATTTCCCCGCATGGAGACAACAGTGACACCATGTGGTCACACAGGGTAATGCAGATAGCATTTCCTGTATGGAGCTATGGTTCGGGAGCTCTGGGGTTGGGCCCTGGAGCTGGTGTTGGGGCCCTAGGGGTTAGGCCCCTGGCGCTATGGTTCGGGCGCTAAGGGGTTGGGCCCTGGAGCTGGGGTGGGGGCCCCAGGGGTTAGGCCCCTGGAGCTATGCTTCGGGCACTCAGGGGTTTGTCCCGTGGAGCTGGTGTTGGGGCCCCCCAGGGGTTAGGCACCTGGAGGTATTGTTCGGGTGCTAAGGGGTTGGGCCCTTTGAGCTGGTGCTGGGACCCCCAGGGATTAGGCACCTGGAGCTATGGTTCGGGCGCATACGGGTTGGGACCCTGGAGCTGGTATTGGGGCCCCCAAGGTTTGGACCCCTGGAGCTGGTGTTGGGGGACCCCAGGGGTTATGCCACTGGAGCTATGGTTCGGGCACTCAGGGGTTGGGCCCCTGGAGCTGCTGTTGGGGCCCCCAGGGGTTGGGCCCCTGGAGCTGGTGTTGGGGCCCCAGGGGTTAGGCCCCTGGAGATATGGTTCGGGCACTCAGGGGTTGGGCCGCTGGAGCTGGTGTTGGGGCCCGAGGGGTCAGGCCCCTGGAGCTATGGTTCGGGCGCTCAGGGGTTGAGCCCCTGGAACTATGGTTCGGGTGCTCAGGGCTTGGTCCCCTGGAGCTGGGGTAGAGGGACCCAGGGGTTGTGCCCCTGGAGCTGGGGTTGGGGCCCCCGGGGGTTAGGCCCCCGGAGCTATGGTTCGAGCGCTCAGGGGTTGGGCCCTTGGAGCTGCTGTTGGGGCCCCCAGGGGTTGGGCCCCTGGAGCTGGTGTTGGGGCCCCAGGGGTTAGGCCCCTGGAGCTATGGTTCGGGCGCTCAGGGGTTGGGTCCCTGGAGATGCTGTTGGGGCCTCCAGGGGTTGGGCCCCTGGAGCTGGTGTTGGGGCCCCCAGGTGTTGGGCCCCTGGAGCTGGTGTTGGGGCCCCAGGGGTTAGGCCCCTGGAGCTATGGTTCGGGCGCACAGGGGTTGGGCCCCTGGAGCTAGTGTTGGGGCCCCCAGGGGTTGGGCCCCTGGAGCTGGGGTTGGGGCCCCTGACCTAAAGTCACCCCCTGCTCTCCCATCCCCCACACAGACAGTCCACACTCCATCACAGTAATGCCCAGAGCATTTCTCGCATGGAGCAACAGTAACACTGTGTGGCCATGCAAGGTAATGCCCAGAGCATTTCCTGCATGGAGCAAGAGTGACACCGTTTGGCCACATAGGGTAATGCACAGAGCATTTCCCCGCATGGAGCAACAGTGACACCATGTAGTCACACAGGGTAATGCAGATAGCATTTCCTGTATGGAGCTATGGTTCGGGAGCTCTGGGGTTGGGCCCTGGAGCTGGTGTTGGGGCCCTAGGGGTTAGGCCCCTGGCGCTATGGTTCGGGCGCTCAGGGGTTGGGCCCTTGGAGCTGGGGTGGGGGCCCCCAGGGGTTAGGCCCCTGGAGCTATGCTTCAGGCACTCAGGGGTTTGGCCCGTGGAGCTGGTGTTGGGGCCCCCCAGGGGTTAGGCACCTGGAGGTATTGTTCGGGCGCTAAGGGGTTGGGCCCTTTGAGCTGGTGCTGGGACCCCCAGGGATTAGGCCCCTGGAGCTATGGTTCGGGCGCATAGGGGTTTGGACCCTGGAGCTGGTATTGGGGCCCCCAGGGTTTGGACCCCTGGAGCTGGTGTTGGGGACCCCAGGGGTTATGCCCCTGGAGCTATGGTTCGGGCACTCAGGGGTTGGATCCCTGGAGCTGGTGTTGGGGCCCCCAGGGGTTGGGCCCCTGGAGCTCTGGTTCGGTGCCTCCAGGGGTTAGGCCCCTGGAGATATGGTTCGGACACTCAGGGGTTGGGCCCCTGGAGCTGGTATTGGGGCCCCCAGGGTTTGGACCCCTGGAGCTGGTGTTGGGGACCCCAGGGGTTATGCCACTGGAGCTATGGTTCGGGCACTCAGGGGTTGGGCCCCTGGAGATGGTGCTGGGGCCCGAGGGGTTGTGCCCCTGGAGCTGCTGTTGGAGCCCCCAGGGGTTGGGCCCCTGGAGCTGGTGTTGGGGCCCCAGGGGTTAGGCCCCTGGAGATATGGTTCGGGCACTCAGGGGTTGGGCCGCTGGAGCTGGTGTTGGGGCCCGAGGGGTCAGGCCCCTGGAGCTATGGTTCCGGCGCTCAGGGGTTGAGCCCCTGGAACTATGGTTCGGGTGCTCAGGGCTTGGTCCCCTGGAGCTGGGGTAGAGGGACCCAGGGGTTGTGCCCCTGGAGCTGGGGTTGGGACCCCCGGGGGTTAGGCCCCTGGAGCTACTGTTCGAGCGCTCAGGGGTTGGGCCCCTGGAGCTGCTGTTGGGGCCCCCAGGGGTTGGGCCCCTGGAGCTGGTGTTGGGGCCCCAGGGGTTAGGCCCCTGGAGATATGGTTCGGGCACTCAGGGGTTGGGCCCCTGGAGCTGGTGTTGGGGCCCCCAGGTGTTGGCCCCCTGGAGCTGGTGTTGGGGCCCCAGGGGTTAGGCCCCTGGAGCTATGGTTCGGGCGCACAGGGGTTGGGCCCCTGGAGTTAGTGTTGGGGCCCCCAGGGGTTGGGCCCCTGGAGCTGGGGTTGGGGCCCCTGACCTAAAGTCACCCCCTGCTCTCCCATCCCCTACACAGACAGTCCACACTCCATCACAGTAATGCCCAGAGCATTTCACGCATGGAGCAACAGTAACACTGTGTGGCCATGCAAGGTAATGCCCAGAGCATTCCTGCATGGAGCAAGAGTGACACCGTTTGGCCACATAGGGTAATGCACAGAGCATTTCCCCGCATGGAGCAACAGTGACACCATGTAGTCTCACAGGGTAATGCAGATAGCATTTCCTGTATGGAGCTATGGTTCGGGAGCTCTGGGGTTGGGCCCTGGAGCTGGTGTTGGGGCCCTAGGGTTAGGCCCCTGGCGCTATGGTTCGGGCGCTCAGGGGTTGGGCCCTTGGAGCTGGGGTGGGGGCCCCCAGGGGTTAGGCCCCTGGAGCTATGCTTCGGGCACTCAGGGGTTTGGCCCGTGGAGCTGGTGTTGGGGCCCCCCAGGGGTTAGGCACCTGGAGGTATTGTTCGGGCGCTAAGGGGTTGGGCCCTTTGAGCTGGTGCTGGGACCCCCAGGGATTAGGCCCCTGGAGCTATGGTTCGGGCTCATGGGGGTTGGGACCCTGGAGCTGGTATTGGGGCCCCCAGGGTTTGGACCCCTGGAGCTGGTGTTGGGGACCCCAGGGGTTATGCCCCTGGAGCTATGGTTCGGGCACTCAGGGGTTGGATCCCTGGAGCTGGTGTTGGGGGCCCCCAGGGGTTGGGCCCCTGGAGCTCTGGTTCGGTGCCTCCAGGGGTTAGGCCCCTGGAGATATGGTTCGGGCACTCAGGGGTTGGGCCCCTGGAGCTGGTATTGGGGCCCCCAGGGTTTGGACCCCTGGAGCTGGTGTTGGGGACCCCAGGGGTTATGCCACTGGAGCTATGGTTCGGGCACTCAGGGGTTGGGCCCCTGGAGATGGTGTTGGGGCCCGAGGGGTTGTGCCCCTGGAGCTGCTGTTGGAGCCCCCAGGGGTTGGGCCCCTGGAGCTGGTGTTGGGGCCCCAGGGGTTAGGCCCCTGGAGATATGGTTCGGGCACTCAGGGGTTGGGCCGCTGGAGCTGGTGTTGGGGCCCGAGGGGTCAGGCCCCTGGAGCTATGGTTCGGGCGCTCAGGGGTTGAGCCCCTGGAACTATGGTTCGGGTGCTCAGGGCTTGGTCCCCTGGAGCTGGGGTAGAGGGACCCAGGGTTGTGCCCCTGGAGCTGGGGTTGGGACCCCCGGGGGTTAGGCCCCTGGAGCTACTGTTCGAGCGCTCAGGGGTTGGGCCCCTGGAGCTGCTGTTGGGGCCCCCAGGGGTTGGGCCCCTGGAGCTGGTGTTGGGGCCCCAGGGGTTAGGCCCCTGGAGATATGGTTCGGGCACTCAGGGGTTGGGCCGCTGGAGCTGGTGTTGGGGCCCGAGGGGTTAGGCCCCTGGAGCTATGGTTCGGGCGCTCAGGGATTGAGCCCCAGCAACTATGGTTCGGGTGCTCAGGGCTTGGTCCCCTGGAGCTGGGGTAGAGGGACCCAGGGGTTGTGCCCCTGGAGCTGGGGTTGGGGCCCCCGGGGGTTAGGCCCCTGGAGCTATGGTTCGAGCGCTCAGGGTTTGGGCCCTTGGAGCTGCTGTTGGGGCCCCCTGGGGTTAAGCCCCTGGAGCTGGTGTTGGGGCCCCAGGGGTTAGGCCCCTGGAGCTATGGTTCGGGCGCTCAGGGGTTGGGCCCCTGGAGATGCTGTTGGGGCCTCCAGGGGTTGGGCCCCTGGAGCTGGTGTTGGGGCTCCCAGGGGTTGGGTCCCTGGAGCTGGTGTTGGGGCCCCAGGGGTTAGGCCCCTGGAGCTATGGTTCGGGCGCACAGGGGTTGGGCCCCTGGAGCTGGTGGTGGGGCCCCCAGGGGTTGGACCCCTGGAGCTAGTGTTGGGGGCCCCAGGGGTCGGGCCCCTGGAGCTGGGGTTGGGGCCCCTGACCTAAAGTCACCCCCTGCTCTCCCATCCCCCACACAGACAGTCCACACTCCATCACAGTAATGCCCAGAGCATTTCACGCATGGAGCAACAGTAACACTGTGTGGCCATGCAGGGTAATGCCCAGAGCATTTCCTGCATGGAGCAAGAGTGACACCGTTTGGCCACATAGGGTAATGCACAGAGCATTTCCCCGCATGGAGCAACAGTGACACCATGTAGTCACACAGGGTAATATACAGAGCATTTCCCCGCATGGAGCAACAGTGACACCATGTGGTCACACAGGGTAATGCAGATAGCATTTCCTGTATGGAGCTATGGTTCGGGAGCTCTGGGGTTGGGCCCTGGAGCTGGTGTTGGGGCCCTAGGGGTTAGGCCCCTGGCGCTATGGTTCGGGCGCTCAGGGGTTGGGCCCTTGGAGCTGGGGTGGGGGCCCCCAGGGGTTAGGCCCCTGGAGCTATGCTTCGGGCACTCAGGGGTTTGTCCCGTGGAGCTGGTGTTGGGGCCCCCCAGGGGTTAGGCACCTGGAGGTATTGTTCGGGCGCTAAGGGGTTGGGCCCTTTGAGCTGGTGCTGGGACCCCCAGGGATTAGGCCCCTGGAGCTATGGTTCGGGGGCATACGGGTTGGGACCCTGGAGCTGGTATTGGGGGCCCCCAGGGTTTGGACCCCTGGAGCTGGTGTTGGGGACCCCAGGGGTTATGCCACTGGAGCTATGGTTCGGGCACTCAGGGGTTGGGCCCCTGGAGATGGTGTTGGGGCCCGAGGGGTTGGGCCCCTGGAGCTGCTGTTGGGGCCCCCAGGGGTTGGGCCCCTGGCGCTGGTGTTGGGGCCCCAGGGGTTAGGCCCCTGGAGATATGGTTCGGGCACTCAGGGGTTGGGCCGCTGGAGCTGGTGTTGGGGCCCGAGGGGTCAGGCCCCTGGAGCTATGGTTCGGGCGCTCAGGGGTTGAGCCCCTGGAACTATGGTTCGGGTGCTCAGGGCTTGGTCCCCTGGAGCTGGGGTAGAGGGACCCAGGGGTTGTGCCCCTGGAGCTGGGGTTGGGGCCCCCGGGGGTTAGGCCCCTGGAGCTATGGTTCGAGCGCTCAGGGGTTGGGCCCTTGGAGCTGCTGTTGGGGCCCCCAGGGGTTGGGCCCCTGGAGCTGGTGTTGGGGCCCCAGGGGTTAGGCACCTGGAGCTATGGTTCGGGCGCTCAGGGGTTGGGCCCCTGGAGATGCTGTTGGGGCCTCCAGGGGTTGGGCCCCTGGAGCTGGTGTTGGGGCCCCCAGGTGTTGGGCCCCTGGAGCTGGTGTTGGGGCCCCAGGGGTTAGGCCCCTGGAGCTATGGTTCGGGCGCACAGGGGTTGGGCCCCTGGAGCTAGTGTTGGGGCCCCAAGGGGTTGGGCCCCTGGAGCTGGGGTTGGGGCCCCTGACCTAAAGTCACCCCCTGCTCTCCCATCCCCCACACAGACAGTCCACACTCCATCACAGTAATGCCCAGAGCATTTCACGCATGGAGCAACAGTAACACTGTGTGGCCATGCAGGGTAATGCCCAGAGCATTTCCTGCATGGAGCAAGAGTGACACCGTTTGGCCACATAGGGTAATGCACAGAGCATTTCCCCGCATGGAGGAACAGTGACACCATGTAGTCACACAGGGTAATATACAGAGCATTTCCCCGCATGGAGCAACAGTGACACCATGTGGTCACACAGGGTAATGCAGATAGCATTTCCTGTATGGAGCTATGGTTCGGGAGCTCTGGGGTTGGGCCCTGGAGCTGGTGTTGGGGCCCTAGGGGTTAGGCCCCTGGCGCTATGGTTCGGGCGCTAAGGGGTTGGGCCCTTGGAGCTGGGGTGGGGGCCCCCAGGGGTTAGGCCCCTGGAGCTATGCTTCGGGCACTCAGGGGTTTGTCCCGTGGAGCTGGTGTTGGGGCCCCCCCAGGGGTTAGGCACCTGGAGGTATTGTTCGGGTGCTAAGGGGTTGGGCCCTTTGAGCTGGTGCTGGGACCCCCAGGGATTAGGCACCTGGAGCTATGGTTCGGGCGCATACGGGTTGGGACCCTGGAGCTGGTATTGGGGCCCCCAAGGTTTGGACCCCTGGAGCTGGTGTTGGGGACCCCAGGGGTTATGCCACTGGAGCTATGGTTCGGGCACTCAGGGGTTGGGCCCCTGGAGCTGCTGTTGGGGCCCCCAGGGGTTGGGCCCCTGGAGCTGGTGTTGGGGCCCCAGGGGTTAGGCCCCTGGAGATATGGTTCGGGCACTCAGGGGTTGGGCCGCTGGAGCTGGTGTTGGGGCCCGAGGGGTCAGGCCCCTGGAGCTATGGTTCGGGCGCTCAGGGGTTGAGCCCCTGGAACTATGGTTCGGGTGCTCAGGGCTTGGTCCCCTGGAGCTGGGGTAGAGGGACCCAGGGGTTGTGCCCCTGGAGCTGGGGTTGGGGCCCCCGGGGGTTAGGCCCCCGGAGCTATGGTTCGAGCGCTCAGGGGTTGGGCCCTTGGAGCTGCTGTTGGGGCCCCCAGGGGTTGGGCCCCTGGAGCTGGTGTTGGGGCCCCAGGGGTTAGGCCCCTGGAGCTATGGTTCGAGCGCTCAGGGGTTGGGTCCCTGGAGATGCTGTTGGGGCCTCCAGGGGTTGGGCCCCTGGAGCTGGTGTTGGGGCCCCCAGGTGTTGGGCCCCTGGAGCTGGTGTTGGGGCCCCAGGGGTTAGGCCCCTGGAGCTATGGTTCGGGCGCACAGGGGTTGGGCCCCTGGAGCTAGTGTTGGGGCCCCCAGGGGTTGGGCCCCTGGAGCTGGGGTTGGGGCCCCTGACCTAAAGTCACCCCCTGCTCTCCCATCCCCCACACAGACAGTCCACACTCCATCACAGTAATGCCCAGAGCATTTCTCGCATGGAGCAACAGTAACACTGTGTGGCCATGCAAGGTAATGCCCAGAGCATTTCCTGCATGGAGCAAGAGTGACACCGTTTGGCCACATAGGGTAATGCACAGAGCATTTCCCCGCATGGAGCAACAGTGACACCATGTAGTCACACAGGGTAATGCAGATAGCATTTCCTGTATGGAGCTATGGTTCGGGAGCTCTGGGGTTGGGCCCTGGAGCTGGTGTTGGGGCCCTAGGGGTTAGGCCCCTGGCGCTATGGTTCGGGCGCTCAGGGGTTGGGCCCTTGGAGCTGGGGTGGGGGCCCCCAGGGGTTAGGCCCCTGGAGCTATGCTTCAGGCACTCAGGGGTTTGGCCCGTGGAGCTGGTGTTGGGGCCCCCCAGGGGTTAGGCACCTGGAGGTATTGTTCGGGCGCTAAGGGGTTGGGCCCTTTGAGCTGGTGCTGGGGACCCCCAGGGATTAGGCCCCTGGAGCTATGGTTCGGGCGCATAGGGGTTTGGACCCTGGAGCTGGTATTGGGGCCCCCAGGGTTTGGACCCCTGGAGCTGGTGTTGGGGACCCCAGGGGTTATGCCCCTGGAGCTATGGTTCGGGCACTCAGGGGTTGGATCCCTGGAGCTGGTGTTGGGGCCCCCAGGGGTTGGGCCCCTGGAGCTCTGGTTCGGTGCCTCCAGGGGTTAGGCCCCTGGAGATATGGTTCGGACACTCAGGGGTTGGGCCCCTGGAGCTGGTATTGGGGCCCCCAGGGTTTGGACCCCTGGAGCTGGTGTTGGGGACCCCAGGGGTTATGCCACTGGAGCTATGGTTCGGGCACTCAGGGGTTGGGCCCCTGGAGATGGTGCTGGGGCCCGAGGGGTTGTGCCCCTGGAGCTGCTGTTGGAGCCCCCAGGGGTTGGGCCCCTGGAGCTGGTGTTGGGGCCCCAGGGGTTAGGCCCCTGGAGATATGGTTCGGGCACTCAGGGGTTGGGCCGCTGGAGCTGGTGTTGGGGCCCGAGGGGTCAGGCCCCTGGAGCTAAGGTTCCGGCGCTCAGGGGTTGAGCCCCTGGAACTATGGTTTCGGGTGCTCAGGGCTTGGTCCCCTGGAGCTGGGGTAGAGGGACCCAGGGGTTGTGCCCCTGGAGCTGGGGTTGGGACCCCCGGGGGTTAGGCCCCTGGAGCTACTGTTCGAGCGCTCAGGGGTTGGGCCCCTGGAGCTGCTGTTGGGGCCCCCAGGGGTTGGGCCCCTGGAGCTGGTGTTGGGGCCCCAGGGGTTAGGCCCCTGGAGATATGGTTCGGGCACTCAGGGGTTGGGCCCCTGGAGCTGGTGTTGGGGCCCCCAGGTGTTGGCCCCCTGGAGCTGGTGTTGGGGCCCCAGGGGTTAGGCCCCTGGAGCTATGGTTCGGGCGCACAGGGGTTGGGCCCCTGGAGTTAGTGTTGGGGCCCCCAGGGGTTGGGCCCCTGGAGCTGGGGTTGGGGCCCCTGACCTAAAGTCACCCCCTGCTCTCCCATCCCCTACACAGACAGTCCACACTCCATCACAGTAATGCCCAGAGCATTTCACGCATGGAGCAACAGTAACACTGTGGTGGCCATGCAAGGTAATGCCCAGAGCATTTCCTGCATGGAGCAAGAGTGACACCGTTTGGCCACATAGGGTAATGCACAGAGCATTTCCCCGCATGGAGCAACAGTGACACCATGTAGTCTCACAGGGTAATGCAGATAGCATTTCCTGTATGGAGCTATGGTTCGGGAGCTCTGGGGTTGGGCCCTGGAGCTGGTGTTGGGGCCCTAGGGGTTAGGCCCCTGGCGCTATGGTTCGGGCGCTCAGGGGTTGGGCCCTTGGAGCTGGGGTGGGGGCCCCCAGGGGTTAGGCCCCTGGAGCTATGCTTCGGGCACTCAGGGGTTTGGCCCGTGGAGCTGGTGTTGGGGCCCCCCAGGGGTTAGGCACCTGGAGGTATTGTTCGGGCGCTAAGGGGTTGGGCCCTTTGAGCTGGTGCTGGGACCCCCAGGGATTAGGCCCCTGGAGCTATGGTTCGGGCTCATGGGGGTTGGGACCCTGGAGCTGGTATTGGGGCCCCCAGGGTTTGGACCCCTGGAGCTGGTGTTGGGGACCCCAGGGGTTATGCCCCTGGAGCTATGGTTCGGGCACTCAGGGGTTGGATCCCTGGAGCTGGTGTTGGGGCCCCCAGGGGTTGGGCCCCTGGAGCTCTGGTTCGGTGCCTCCAGGGGTTAGGCCCCTGGAGATATGGTTCGGGCACTCAGGGGTTGGGCCCCTGGAGCTGGTATTGGGGCCCCCAGGGTTTGGACCCCTGGAGCTGGTGTTGGGGACCCCAGGGGTTATGCCACTGGAGCTATGGTTCGGGCACTCAGGGGTTGGGCCCCTGGAGATGGTGTTGGGGCCCGAGGGGTTGTGCCCCTGGAGCTGCTGTTGGAGCCCCCAGGGGTTGGGCCCCTGGAGCGGGTGTTGGGGCCCCAGGGGTTAGGCCCCTGGAGATATGGTTCGGGCACTCAGGGGTTGGGCCGCTGGAGCTGGTGTTGGGGCCCGAGGGGTCAGGCCCCTGGAGCTATGGTTCGGGCGCTCAGGGGTTGAGCCCCTGGAACTATGGTTCGGGTGCTCAGGGCTTGGTCCCCTGGAGCTGGGGTAGAGGGACCCAGGGGTTGTGCCCCTGGAGCTGGGGTTGGGACCCCCGGGGGTTAGGCCCCTGGAGCTACTGTTCGAGCGCTCAGGGGTTGGGCCCCTGGAGCTGCTGTTGGGGCCCCCAGGGGTTGGGCCCCTGGAGCTGGTGTTGGGGCCCCAGGGGTTAGGCCCCTGGAGATATGGTTCGGGCACTCAGGGGTTGGGCCGCTGGAGCTGGTGTTGGGGCCCGAGGGGTTAGGCCCCTGGAGCTATGGTTCGGGCGCTCAGGGATTGAGCCCCAGCAACTATGGTTCGGGTGCTCAGGGCTTGGTCCCCTGGAGCTGGGGTAGAGGGACCCAGGGGTTGTGCCCCTGGAGCTGGGGTTGGGGCCCCCGGGGGTTAGGCCCCTGGAGCTATGGTTCGAGCGCTCAGGGTTTGGGCCCTTGGAGCTGCTGTTGGGGCCCCCAGGGGTTAAGCCCCTGGAGCTGGTGTTGGGGCCCCAGGGGTTAGGCCCCTGGAGCTATGGTTCGGGCGCTCAGGGGTTGGGCCCCTGGAGATGCTGTTGGGGCCTCCAGGGGATGGGCCCCTGGAGCTGGTGTTGGGGCTCCCAGGGGTTGGGCCCCTGGAGCTGGTGTTGGGGCTCCCAGGGGTTGGGTCCCTGGAGCTGGTGTTGGGGCCCCAGGGGTTAGGCCCCTGGAGCTATGGTTCGGGCGCACAGGGGTTGGGCCCCTGGAGCTGGTGGTGGGGCCCCCAGGGGTTGGACCCCTGGAGCTAGTGTTGGGGGCCCCAGGGGTCGGGCCCCTGGAGCTGGGGTTGGGGCCCCTGACCTAAAGTCACCCCCTGCTCTCCCATCCCCCACACAGACAGTCCACACTCCATCACAGTAATGCCCAGAGCATTTCACGCATGGAGCAACAGTAACACTGTGTGGCCATGCAGGGTAATGCCCAGAGCATTTCCTGCATGGAGCAAGAGTGACACCTTTTGGCCACATAGGGTAATGCACAGAGCATTTCCCCGCATGGAGCAACAGTGACACCATGTAGTCACACAGGGTAATATACAGAGCATTTCCCCGCATGGAGCAACAGTGACACCATGTGGTCACACAGGGTAATGCAGATAGCATTTCCTGTATGGAGCTATGGTTCGGGAGCTCTGGGGTTGGGCCCTGGAGCTAGTGTTGGGGCCCTATGGGTTAGGCCCCTGGCGCTATGGTTCGGGCGCTCAGGGGTTGGGCCCTTGGAGCTGGGGTGGGGGCCCCCAGGGGTTAGGCCCCTGGAGCTATGCTTCGGGCACTCAGGGGTTTGTCCCGTGGAGCTGGTGTTGGGGCCCCCCAGGGGTTAGGCACCTGGAGATATTGTTCGGGCGCTAAGGGGTTGGGCCCTTTGAGCTGGTGCTGGGACCCCCAGGGATTAGGCCCCTGGAGCTATGGTTCTGGCGCATACGGGTTTTGCCCCTGGAGCTGGTATTGGGGCCCCCAGGGTTTGGACCCCTGGAGCTGGTGTTGGGGACCCCAGGGGTTATGCCACTGGAGCTATGGTTCGGGCACTCAGGGGTTGGGCCCCTGGAGATGGTGTTGGGGCCCGAGGGGTTGGGCCCCTGGAGCTGCTGTTGGGGCCCCCAGGGGTTGGGCCCCTGGAGCTGGTGTTGGGGCCCCAGGGATTAGGCCCCTGGAGATATGGTTCGGGCACTCAGGGGTTGGGCCGCTGGAGCTGGTGTTGGGGCCCGAGGGGTCAGGCCCCTGGAGCTATGGTTCGGGCGCTCAGGGGCTGAGCCCCTGGAACTATGGTTCGGGTGCTCAGGGCTTGGTCCCCTGGAGCTGGGGTAGAGGGACCCAGGGGTTGTGCCCCTGGAGCTGGGGTTGGGACCCCCGGGGGTTAGGCCCCTGGAGCTACTGTTCGAGCGCTCAGGGGTTCGGCCCCTGGAGCTGCTGTTGGGGCCCCCAGGGGTTGGGCCCCTGGAGCTGGTGTTGGGGCCCCAGGGGTTAGGCCCCTGGAGATATGGTTCGGGCACTCAGGGGTTGGGCCGCTGGAGCTGGTGTTGGGGCCCGAGGGGTTAGGCCCCTGGAGCTATGGTTCGGGCGCTCAGGGGTTGAGCCCCAGCAACTATGGTTCGGGTGCTCAGGGCTTGGTCCCCTGGAGCTGGGGTAGAGGGACCCAGGGGTTGTGCCCCTGGAGCTGGGGTTGGGGCCCCCGGGGGTTAGCCCCCTGGAGCTATGGTTCGAGCGCTCAGGGTTTGGGCCCTTGGAGCTGCTGTTGGGGCCCCCAGGGGTTAAGCCCCTGGAGCTGGTGTTGGGGCCCCAGGGGTTAGGCCCCTGGAGCTATGGTTCGGGCGCTCAGGGGTTGGGCCCCTGGAGATGCTGTTGGGGCCTCCAGGGGTTGGGCCCCTGGAGCTGGTGTTGGGGCTCCCAGGGGTTGGGCCCCTGGAGCTGGTGTTGGGGCTCCCAGGGGTTGGGCCCCTGGAGCTGGTGTTGGGGCCCCAGGGGTTAGGCCCCTGGAGCTATGGTTCGGGCGCACAGGGGTTGGGCCCCTGGAGCTAGTGTTGGGGCCCCCAGGGGTTGGGCCCCTGGAGCTGGGGTTGGGGCCCCTGACCTAAAGTCACCCCCTGCTCTCCCATCCCCCACACAGACAGTCCACACTCCATCACAGTAATGCCCAGAGCATTTCACGCATGGAGCAACAGTAACACTGTGTGGCCATGCAGGGGTAATACCCAGAGCATTTCCTGCATGGAGCAAGAGGGACACCGTTTTGGCCACATAGGGTAATGCACAGAGCATTTCCCCCGCATGGAGCAACAGTGACACCATGTAGTCACACAGGGTAATATACAGAGCATTTCCCCGCATGGAGCAACAGTGACCCATGTGGTCACACAGGGTAATGCAGATAGCATTTCCTGTATGGAGCTATGGTTCGGGAGCTCTGGGTTGGGCCCTGGAGCTGGTGTTGGGCCCTAGGGGTTAGGCCCCTGGCGCTATGGTTCGGGCCCTCAGGGGTTGGGCCCTTGGAGCTGGGGTGGGGGCCCCCAGGGGTTAGGCCCCTGGAGCTATGCTTCGGGCACTCAGGGGTTTGTCCCGTGGAGCTGGTGTTGGGGCCCCCCAGGGGTTAGGCACCTGGAGGTATTGTTCGGGCGCTAAGGGGTTGGGCCCTTTGAGCTGGTGCTGGGACCCCCAGGGATTAGGCCCCTGGAGCTATGGTTCGGGCGCATACGGGTTGGGACCCTGGAGCTGGTATTGGGGCCCCCAGGGTTTGGACCCCTGGAGCTGGTGTTGGGGACCCCAGGGGTTATGCCACTGGAGCTATGGTTCGGGCACTCAGGGGTTGGGCCCCTGGAGATGGTGTTGGGGCCCGGAGGGGTTGGCCCCTGGAGCTGCTGTTGGAGGCCCCCAGGGGTTGGGCCCCTGGAGCTGGTGTTGGGGCCCCAGGGGTTAGGCCCCTGGAGATATGGTTCGGGCACTCAGGGGTTGGGCCGCTGGAGCTGGTGTTGGGGCCCGAGGGGTCAGGCCCCTGGAGCTATGGTTCGGGCGCTCAGGGGTTGAGCCCCTGGAACTATGGTTCGGGTGCTCAGGGCTTGGTCCCCTGGAGCTGGGGTAGTGGGACCCAGGGGTTGTGCCCCTGGAGCTGGGGTTGGGACCCCCGGGGGTTAGGCCCCTGGAGCTACTGTTCGAGCGCTCAGGGGTTGGGCCCTTGGAGCTGCTGTTGGGGCCCCCAGGGGTTGGGCCCCTGGAGCTGGTGTTGGGGCCCCAGGGGTTAGGCCCCTGGAGCTATGGTTCGGGCGCTCAGGGGTTGGGCCCCTGGAGATGCTGTTGGGGCCTCCAGGGGTTGGGCCCCTGGAGCTGGTGTTGGGGCCCCCAGGTGTTGGGCCCCTGGAGCTGGTGTTGGGGCCCCAGGGGTTAGGCCCCTGGAGCGATGGTTCGGGCGCACAGGGGGTTGGGCCCCTGGAGCTAGTGTTGGGGCCCCCAGGGGTTGGGCCCCTGGAGCTGGGGTTGGGGCCCCTGACCTAAAGTCACCCCCTGCTCTCCCATCCCCCACACAGACAGTCCACACTCCATCACAGTAATGCCCAGAGCATTTCACGCATGGAGCAACAGTAACACTGTGTGGCCATGCAAGGTAATGCCCAGAGCATTTCCTGCATGGAGCAAGAGTGACACCGTTTGGCCACATAGGGTAATGCACAGAGCATTTCCCCGCATGGAGCAACAGTGACACCATGTAGTCACACAGGGTAATGCAGATAGCATTTCCTGTATGGAGCTATGGTTCGGGAGCTCTGGGGTTGGGCCCTGGAGCTGGTGTTGGGGGCCCTAGGGGTTAGGCCCCTGGCGCTATGGTTCGGGCGCTCAGGGGTTGGGCCCTTGGAGCTGGGGTGGGGGCCCCCAGGGGTTAGGCCCCTGGAGCTATGCTTCAGGCACTCAGGGGTTGGCCCGTGGAGCTGGTGTTGGGGCCCCCCAGGGGTTAGGCACCTGGAGGTATTGTTCGGGCGCTAAGGGGTTGGGCCCTTGAGCTGGTGCTGGGACCCCCAGGGATTAGGCCCCTGGAGCTATGGTTCGGGCTCATAGGGGTTGGACCCTGGAGCTGGTATTGGGGCCCCCAGGGTTTGGACCCCTGGAGCTGGTGTTGGGGGCCCCCAGGGGTTATGCCCCTGGAGCTATGGTTCGGGGCACTCAGGGGTTGGATCCCTGGAGCTGGTGTTGGGGCCCCCAGGGGTTGGGCCCCTGGAGCTCTGGTTCGGTGCCTCCAGGGGTTAGGCCCCTGGAGATATGGTTCGGACACTCAGGGGTTGGGCCCCTGGAGCTGGTATTGGGGCCCCCAGGGTTTGGACCCCTGGAGCTGGTGTTGGGGGACCCAGGGGTTATGCCACTGGAGCTATGGTTCGGGCACCTCAGGGGTTGGGTCCCCTGGAGATGGTGCTTGGGGCCCGAGGGGTTGTGCCCCTGGAGCTGCTGTTGGAGCCCCCAGGGGTTGGGCCCCTGGAGCTGGTGTTGGGGCCCCAGGGGTTAGGCCCCTGGAGATATGGTTCGGGCACTCAGGGGTTGGGCCGCTGGAGCTGGTGTTGGGGCCCGAGGGGTCAGGCCCCTGGAGCTATGGTTCGGGCGCTCAGGGGTTGAGCCCCTGGAACTATGGTTCGGGTGCTCAGGGCTTGGTCCCCTGGAGCTGGGGTAGAGGGACCCAGGGGGTTGGGCCCTGGAGCTGGGGTTGGGACCCCCGGGGGTTAGGCCCCTGGAGCTACTGTTCGAGCGCTCAGGGGTTGGGCCCCTGGAGCTGCTGTTGGGCCCCCAGGGGTTGGGCCCCTGGAGCTGGTGTTGGGGCCCCAGGGGTTAGGCCCCTGGAGATATGGTTCGGGCACTCAGGGTTGGGCCGCTGGAGCTGGTGTTGGGGCCCGAGGGGTTAGGCCCCTGGAGCTATGGTTCGGGCGCTCAGGGGTTGAGCCCCAGCAACTATGGTTCGGGTTCTCAGGGCTTGGTCCCCTGGAGCTGGGGTAGAGGGACCCAGGGGTTGTGCCCCTGGAGCTGGGGTTGGGGCCCCCCCGGGGGTTAGGCCCCTGGAGCTATGGTTCGAGCGCTCAGGGTTTGGGCCCTTGGAGCTGCTGTTGGGGCCCCCAGGGGTTAAGCCCCTGGAGCTGGTGTTGGGGCCCCAGGGGTTAGGCCCCTGGAGCTATGGTTCGGGCGCTCAGGGGTTGGGCCCCTGGAGATGCTGTTGGGGCCTCCAGGGGATGGGCCCCTGGAGCTGGTGTTGGGGCTCCCAGGGTTGGGCCCCCTGGAGCTGGTGTTGGGGCTCCCAGGGGTTAGGGCCCCTGGAGCTATGGGTTGGTGGGGCCCCCAGGGGTTGGCCCCCTGGAGCTAGTGTTGGGGGCCCCAGGGTCGGGCCCCTGGAGCTGGGGTTGGGGCCCCTGACCTAAAGTCACCCCCTGCTCTCCCATCCCCCACACAGACAGTCCCACACTCCATCACAGTAATGCCCAGAGCATTTCACGCATGGAGCACACAGTAACACTGTGTGGCCCATGCAGGGTAATGCCCAGAGCATTTCCTGCATGGAGCAAGAGTGACACCGTTTGGCCACCATAGGGTAATGCACAGAGCATTTCCCCGCATGGAAGCAACAGTGACACCATGTAGTCACACAGGGTAATATACAGAGCATTTCCCCGCATGGAGCACAACAGTGACACCATGTGGTCACACAGGGTAATGCAGATAGCATTTCCTGTATGGAGCTATGGTTCGGGAGCTCTGGGGTTGGGCCCTGGAGCTGGTGTTGGGGCCCTATGGGTTTAGGCCCCTGGCGCTATGGTTCGGGCGCTCAGGGGTTGGGCCCTTGGAGCTGGGGTGGGGGCCCCCAGGGGTTAGGCCCCTGGAGCTATGCTTCGGGCACTCAGGGGTTTGTCCCGTGGAGCTGGTGTTGGGGCCCCCCCAGGGGTTAGGCACCTGGAGGTATTGTTCGGGCGCTAAGGGGTTGGGCCCTTTGAGCTGGTGCTGGGACCCCCAGGGATTAGGCCCCCTGGAGCTATGGTTCGGGCGCATACGGGTTTGGACCCTGGAGCTGGTTATTGGGGGCCCCCAGGGTTTGGGACCCTGGAGCTGGTGTTGGGGACCCCAGGGGTTATGCCACTGGAGCTATGGTTCGGGCACTCAGGGGTTGGGCCCCTGGAGATGGTGTTGGGGCCCGAGGGGTTGGGCCCCTGGAGCTGCTGTTGGGGCCCCCAGGGGGTGGGCCCCTGGAGCTGGTGTTGGGGCCCCAGGGATTAGGCCCCTGGAGATATGGTTCGGGCACTCAGGGGTTGGGCCGCTGGAGCTGGTGTTGGGGCCCGAGGGGTCAGGCCCCTGGAGCTATGGTTCGGGCGCTCAGGGGTTGAGCCCCTGGAACTATGGTTCGGGTGCTCAGGGCTTGGTCCCCTGGAGCTGGGGTAGAGGGACCCAGGGGTTGTGCCCCTGGAGCTGGGGTTGGGACCCCCGGGGGTTAGGCCCCTGGAGCTACTGTTCGAGCGCTCAGGGGTTGGGCCCCTGGAGCTGCTGTTGGGGCCCCCAGGGGTTGGGCCCCTGGAGCTGGTGTTGGGGCCCCAGGGGTTAGGCCCCTGGAGATATGGTTCGGGCACTCAGGGGTTGGGCCGCTGGAGCTGGTGTTGGGGCCCGAGGGGTTAGGCCCCTGGAGCTATGGTTCGGGCGCTCAGGGGTTGAGCCCCAGCAACTATGGTTCGGGTGCTCAGGGCTTGGTCCCCTGGAGCTGGGGTAGAGGGACCCAGGGGTTGTGCCCCTGGAGCTGGGGTTGGGGCCCCCGGGGGTTAGCCCCTGGAGCTATGGTTCGAGCGCTCAGGGTTTGGGCCCTTGGAGCTGCTGTTGGGGCCCCCAGGGGTTAAGCCCCTGGAGCTGGTGTTGGGGCCCCAGGGGTTAGGCCCCTGGAGCTATGGTTCGGGCGCTCAGGGGTTGGGCCCCTGGAGATGCTGTTGGGGCCTCCAGGGGTTGGGCCCCTGGAGCTGGTGTTGGGGCTCCCAGGGGTTGGGCCCCTGGAGCTGGTGTTGGGGCCCCAGGGGTTGGGTCCCTGGAGCTATGTTGGGGCCCCAGGGGTTAGGCCCCTGGAGCTATGGTTCGGGCGCACAGGGGTTGGGCCCCTGGAGCTAGTGTTGGGGCCCCCAGGGGTTGGGCCCCTGGAGCTGGGGTTGGGGCCCCTGACCTAAAGTCACCCCCTGCTCTCCCATCCCCCACACAGACAGTCCACACTCCATCACAGTAATGCCCAGAGCATTTCACGCATGGAGCAACAGTAACACTGTGTGGCCATGCAGGGTAATGCCCAGAGCATTTCCTGCATGGAGCAAGAGTGACACCGTTTGGCCACATAGGGTAATGCACAGAGCATTTCCCCGCATGGAGCAACAGTGACACCATGTAGTCACACAGGGTAATATACAGAGCATTTCCCCGCATGGAGCAACAGTGACACCATGTGGTCACACAGGGTAATGCAGATAGCATTTCCTGTATGGAGCTATGGTTCGGGAGCTCTGGGGTTGGGCCCTGGAGCTGGTGTTGGGGCCCTAGGGGTTAGGCCCCTGGCGCTATGGTTCGGGCGCTCAGGGGTTGGGCCCTTGGAGCTGGGGTGGGGGCCCCCAGGGGTTAGGCCCCTGGAGCTATGCTTCGGGCACTCAGGGGTTTGTCCCGTGGAGCTGGTGTTGGGGCCCCCCAGGGGTTAGGCACCTGGAGGTATTGTTCGGGCGCTAAGGGGTTGGGCCCTTTGAGCTGGTGCTGGGACCCCCAGGGATTAGGCCCCTGGAGCTATGGTTCGGGCGCATACGGGTTGGGGACCCTGGAGCTGGTATTGGGGCCCCCAGGGTTTGGACCCCTGGAGCTGGTGTTGGGGACCCCAGGGGTTATGCCACTGGAGCTATGGTTCGGGCACTCAGGGGTTGGCCCCTGGAGATGGTGTTGGGGGGCCCGAGGGGGTTGTGCCCCTGGAGCTGCTGGTTGGAGCCCCAGGGGTTGGGGCCCCTGGAGCTGGTGTTGGGGCCCCAGGGGTTAGGCCCCTGGAGATATGGTTCGTGGGCACTCAGGGGTTGGGCCGCTGGAGCTGGTGTTGGGGCCGAGGGGTCAGCCCCTGGAGCTATGGTTCGGGCCTCAGGGGTGCTGCCCCTGGAACTATGGTTCGGGTGCTCAGGGCTTGGTCCCCTGGAGCTGGGGTAGAGGGACCCAGGGGTTTGTGCCCCTGGAGCTGGGGTTTGGGACCCCCGGGGGTTAGGCCCCTGGAGCTACTGGTTCGAGCGCTCAGGGGTGTGGGCCCCTGGAGCTTGCTGTTGGGGCCCCCAGGGTTGGGCCCCTGGAGCTGGTGTTGGGGCCCCAGGGGTTAGGCCCCTGAGATATGGTTCGGGCACTCAGGGGTTGGGCCCCTGGAGCTGGTGTTGGGGCCCCAGGTGTTGGCCCCTGGAGCTGGTGTTGGGGCCCCAGGGGTTAGGCCCTGGAGCTATGGTTCGGGCGCACAGGGGTTTGGGCCCCCTGGAGTTAGTGTTGGGGCCCCCAGGGGTTGGGCCCCTGGAGCTGGGGTTGGGGCCCCTGACCTAAAGTCACCCCCTGCTCTCCTCCCATCCCCCTACACAGACAGTCCACACTCCATCACAGTAATGCCCAGAGCATTTCACGCATGGAGCAACAGTAACACTGTGTGGCCATGCAAGGTAATGCCCAGAGCATTTCCTGCATGGAGCAAGAGTGACACCGTTTGGCCACATAGGGTAATGCACAGAGCATTTCCCCGCATGGAGCAACAGTGACACCATGTAGTCTCACAGGGTAATGCAGATAGCATTTCCTGTATGGAGCTATGGTTGGGGAGCTCTGGGGTTGGGCCCTGGAGCTGGTGTTGGGGCCCTAGGGGTTAGGCCCCTGCCGCTATGGTTCGGGCGCTCAGGGGTTGGGCCCTTGGAGCTGGGGTGGGGGCCCCCAGGGGTTAGGCCCCTGGAGCTATGCTTCGGGCACTCAGGGGTTTGGCCCGTGGAGCTGGTGTTGGGGCCCCCCAGGGGTTAGGCACCTGGAGGTATTGTTCGGGGCGCTAAGGGGTTGGGCCCTTTGAGCTGGTGCTGGGACCCCCAGGGATTAGGCCCCTGGAGCTATGGTTCGGGCTCATGGGGGTTGGGACCCTGGAGCTGGTATTGGGGCCCCAGGGTTTGGACCCCTGGAGCTGGTGTTGGGGACCCCAGGGGTTATGCCCCTGGAGCTATGGTTCGGGCACTCAGGGGTTGGATCCCTGGAGCTGGTGTTGGGGCCCCCAGGGGTTGGGCCCCTGGAGCTCTGGTTCGGTGCCTCCAGGGGTTAGGCCCCTGGAGATATGGTTCGGGCACTCAGGGGTTGGGCCCCTGGAGCTGGTATTGGGGCCCCCAGGGTTTGGACCCCTGGAGCTGGTGTTGGGGACCCCAGGGGTTATGCCACTGGAGCTATGGTTCGGGCACTCAGGGGTTGGGCCCCTGGAGATGGTGTTGGGGCCCGAGGGGTTGTGCCCCTGGAGCTGCTGTTGGAGCCCCCAGGGGTTGGGCCCCTGGAGCTGGTGTTGGGGCCCCAGGGGGTTAGGCCCCTGGAGATATGGTTCGGGCACTCAGGGGTTGGGCCGCTGGAGCTGGTGTTGGGGCCCGAGGGGTCAGGCCCCTGGAGCTATGGTTCGGGCGCTCAGGGGTTGAGCCCCTGGAACTATGGTTCGGGTGCTCAGGGCTTGGTCCCCTGGAGCTGGGGTAGAGGGACCCAGGGTTGTGCCCCTGGAGCTGGGGTTGGGACCCCCGGGGGTTAGGCCCCTGGAGCTACTGTTCGAGCGCTCAGGGGTTGGGCCCCTGGAGCTGCTGTTGGGGCCCCCAGGGGTTGGGCCCCTGGAGCTGGTGTTGGGGCCCCAGGGGTTAGGCCCCTGGAGATATGGTTCGGGCACTCAGGGGTTGGGCCGCTGGAGCTGGTGTTGGGGCCCGAGGGGTTAGGCCCCTGGAGCTATGGTTCGGGCGCTCAGGGGTTGAGCCCCAGCAACTATGGTTCGGGTGCTCAGGGCTTTGGTTCCCCTGGAGCTGGGGTAGAGGGACCCAGGGGTTGTGCCCCTGGAGCTGGGGTTGGGGCCCCCGGGGGTTAGGCCCCTGGAGCTATGGTTCGAGCGCTCAGGGTTTGGGCCCTTGGAGCTGCTGTTGGGGGCCCCCAGGGGTTAAGCCCCTGGAGCTGGTGTTGGGGCCCCAGGGGTTAGGCCCCTGGAGCTATGGTTCGGGGCGCTCAGGGGTTGGGCCCTGGAGATGCTGTTGGGGCCTCCAGGGGATGGGCCCCTGGAGCTGGTGTTGGGGCCCCCAGGGGTTGGGCCCCTGGAGCTGGTGTTGGGGCTCCCAGGGGTTGGCCCCTGGAGCTGGTGGTGGGGCCCCCAGGGGTTGGACCCCTGGAGCTAGTGTTGGGGGGCCCCAGGGGTCGGGCCCCTGGAGCTGGGGTTGGGGCCCCTGACCTAAAGTCACCCCCTGCTCTCCCATCCCCCACACAGACAGTCCACACTCCATCACAGTAATGCCCAGAGCATTTCACGCATGGAGCAACAGTAACACTGTGTGGCCATGCAGGGTAATGCCCAGAGCATTTCCTGCATGGAGCAAGAGTGACACCGTTTGGCCACATAGGGTAATGCACAGAGCATTTCCCCGCATGGAGCAACAGGGACACCATGTAGTCACACAGGGTAATATACAGAGCATTTCCCCGCATGGAGCAACAGTGACACCATGTGGTCACACAGGGTAATGCAGATAGCATTTCCTGTATGGAGCTATGGTTCGGGAGCTCTGGGGTTGGGCCCTGGAGCTGGTGTTGGGGCCCTAGGGGTTAGGCCCCTGGCGCTATGGTTCGGGCGCTCAGGGGTTGGGCCCTTGGAGCTGGGGTGGGGGCCCCCAGGGGTTAGGCCCCTGGAGCTATGCTTCGGGCACTCAGGGGTTTGTCCCGTGGAGCTGGTGTTGGGGCCCCCCAGGGGTTAGGCACCTGGAGGTATTGTTCGGGCGCTAAGGGGTTGGGCCCTTTGAGCTGGTGCTGGTACCCCCAGGGATTAGGCCCCTGGAGCTATGGTTCGGGCGCATACGGGTTGGGACCCTGGAGCTGCTGTTGGGGCCCCCAGGGGTTGGGCCCCTGGAGCTGGTTTTGGGGCCCCAGGGGTTAGGCCCCTGGAGATATGGTTCGGGCACTCAGGGGTTGGGCCGCTGGAGCTGGTGTTGGGGCCCGAGGGGTCAGGCCCCTGGAGCTATGGTTCGGGCGCTCAGGGGTTGAGCCCCTGGAACTATGGTTCGGGTGCTCAGGGCTTGGTCCCCTGGACCTGGGGCAGAGGGACCCAGGGGTTGTGCCCCTGGAGCTGGGGTTGGGGCCCCCGGGGGTTAGGCCCCTGGAGCTATGGTTCGAGCGCTCAGGGGTTGGGCCCTTGGAGCTGCTGTTGGGGCCCCCAGGGGTTGGGCCCCTGGAGCTGGTGTTGGGGCCCCAGGGGTTAGGCCCCTGGAGCTATGGTTCGGGCGCTCAGGGGTTGGGCCCCTGGAGATGCTGTTGGGGCCTCCAGGGGTTGGGCCCCTGGAGCTGGTGTTGGGGACCCCAGGTGTTGGCCCCCTGGAGCTGGTGTTGGGGCCCCAGGGGTTAGGCCCCTGGAGCTATGGTTCGGGCGCACAGGGGTTGGGCTCCTGGAGCTAGTGTTGGGGCCCCCAGGGGTTGGGCCCCTGGAGCTGGGGTTGGGGCCCCTGACCTAAAGTCACCCCCTGCTCTCCCATCCCCCACACAGACAGTCCACACTCCATCACAGTAATGCCCAGAGCATTTCACGCATGGAGCAACAGTAACACTGTGTGGCCATGCAAGGTAATGCCCAGAGCATTTCCTGCATGGAGCAAGAGTGACACCGTTTGGCCACATAGGGTAATGCACAGAGCATTTCCCCGCATGGAGCAACAGTGACACCATGTAGTCACACAGGGTAATGCAGATAGCATTTCCTGTATGGAGCTATGGTTCGGGAGCTCTGGGGTTGGGCCCTGGAGCTGGTGTTGGGGCCCTAGGGGTTAGGCCCCTGGCGCTATGGTTCGGGCGCTCAGGGGTTGGGCCCTTGGAGCTGGGGTGGGGGCCCCCAGGGGTTAGGCCCCTGGAGCTATGCTTTGGGCACTCAGGGGTTGGGCCCTTGGAGCTTCTGTTGGGGCCCCCAGGGGTTGGGCCCCTGGAGCTGGTGTTGGGGCCCCAGGGGTTAGGCCCCTGGAGCTATGGTTCGGGCGCTCAGGGGTTGGGCCCCTGGAGATGCTGTTGGGGCCTCCAGGGGTTGGGCCCCTGGAGCTGGTGTTGGGGCCCCCAGGTGTTGGCCCCCTGGAGCTGGTGTTGGGGCCCCAGGGGTTAGGCCCCTGGAGCTATGGTTCGGGCGCACAGGGGTTGGGCCCCTGGAGCTAGTGTTGGGGCCCCCAGGGGTTGGGCCCCTGGAGCTGGGGTTGGGGCCCCTGACCCAAAGTCACCCCCTGCTCTCCCATCCCCCACACAGACAGTCCACACTCCATCACAGTAATGCCCAGAGCATTTCACGCATGGAGCAACAGTAACACTGTGTGGCCATGCAAGGTAATGCCCAGAGCATTTCCTGCATGGAGCAAGAGTGACACCGTTTGGCCACATAGGGTAATGCACAGAGCATTTCCCCGCATGGAGCAACAGTGACACCATGTAGTCTCACAGGGTAATGCAGATAGCATTTCCTGTATGGAGCTATGGTTCGGGAGCTCTGGGGTTGGGCCCTGGAGCTGGTGTTGGGGCCCTAGGGGTTAGGCCCCTGGCGCTATGGTTCGGGCGCTCAGGGGTTGGGCCCTTGGAGCTGGGGTGGGGGCCCCCAGGGGTTAGGCCCCTGGAGCTATGCTTCGGGCACTCAGGGGTTTGGCCCGTGGAGCTGGTGTTGGGGCCCCCCAGGGGTTAGGCACCTGGAGGTATTGTTCGGGCGCTAAGGGGTTGGGCCCTTTGAGCTGGTGCTGGGACCCCCAGGGATTAGGCCCCTGGAGCTATGGTTCGGGCTCATGGGGGTTGGGACCCTGGAGCTGGTATTGGGGCCCCCAGGGTTTGGACCCCTGGAGCTGGTGTTGGGGACCCCAGGGGTTATGCCCCTGGAGCTATGGTTCGGGCACTCAGGGGTTGGATCCCTGGAGCTGGTGTTGGGGCCCCCAGGGGTTGGGCCCCTGGAGCTCTGGTTCGGTGCCTCCAGGGGTTAGGCCCCTGGAGATATGGTTCGGGCACTCAGGGGTTGGGCCCCTGGAGCTGGTGTTGGGGCCCGAGGGGTTAGGCCCCTGGAGCTATGGTTCGGGCGCTCAGGGGTTGGGCCCCTGGAACTATGGTTCGGGCGCTCAGGGGTTGGTCCCCTGGAGCTGGGGTAGAGGGACCCAGGGATTGTGCCCCTGGAGCTGGGGTTGGGACCCCCGGGGGTTAGGCCCCTGGAGCTACTGTTCGAGCGCTCAGGGGGTTGGGCCCCTGGAGCTGCTGTTGGGGCCCCCAGGGGTTGGGCCCCTGGAGCTGGTGTTGGGGCCCCAGGGGTTAGGCCCCTGGAGATATGGTTCGGGCACTCAGGGGTTGGGCCGCTGGAGCTGGTGTTGGGGCCCGAGGGGTTAGGCCCCTGGAGCTATGGTTCGGGCGCTCAGGGGTTGAGCCCCAGCAACTATGGTTCGGGTGCTCAGGGCTTGGTCCCCTGGAGCTGGGGTAGAGGGACCCAGGGGTTGTGCCCCTGGAGCTGGGGTTGGGGCCCCCGGGGGTTAGGCCCCTGGAGCTATGGTTCGAGCGCTCAGGGTTTGGGCCCTTGGAGCTGCTGTTGGGGCCCCCAGGGGTTAAGCCCCTGGAGCTGGTGTTGGGGCCCCAGGGGTTAGGCCCCTGGAGCTATGGTTCGGGCGCTCAGGGGTTGGGCCCCTGGAGATGCTGTTGGGGCCTCCAGGGGTTGGGCCCCTGGAGCTGGTGTTGGGGCTCCCAGGGGTTGGTCCCCTGGAGCTGGTGTTGGGGCCCCAGGGGTTAGGCCCCTGGAGCTATGGTTCGGGCGCACAGGGGTTGGGCCCCTGGAGCTGGTGGTGGGGCCCCCAGGGGTTGGACCCCTGGAGCTAGTGTTGGGGGCCCCAGGGGTCGGGCCCCTGGAGCTGGGGTTGGGGCCCCTGACCTAAAGTCACCCCCTGCTCTCCCATCCCCCACACAGACAGTCCACACTCCATCACAGTAATGCCCAGAGCATTTCACGCATGGAGCAACAGTAACACTGTGTGGCCATGCAGGGTAATGCCCAGAGCATTTCCTGCATGGAGCAAGAGTGACACCGTTTGGCCACATAGGGTAATGCACAGAGCATTTCCCCGCATGGAGCAACAGTGACACCATGTAGTCACACAGGGTAATATACAGAGCATTTCCCCGCATGGAGCAACAGTGACACCATGTGGTCACACAGGGTAATGCAGATAGCATTTCCTGTATGGAGCTATGGTTCGGGAGCTCTGGGGTTGGGCCCTGGAGCTGGTGTTGGGGCCCTAGGGGTTAGGCCCCTGGCGCTATGGTTCGGGCGCTCAGGGGTTGGGCCCTTGGAGCTGGGGTGGGGGCCCCCAGGGGTTAGGCCCCTGGAGCTATGCTTCGGGCACTCAGGGGTTTGTCCCGTGGAGCTGGTGTTGGGGCCCCCCAGGGGTTAGGCACCTGGAGGTATTGTTCGGGCGCTAAGGGGTTGGGCCCTTTGAGCTGGTGCTGGGACCCCCAGGGATTAGGCCCCTGGAGCTATGGTTCGGGCGCATACGGGTTGGGACCCTGGAGCTGGTATTGGGGCCCCCAGGGTTTGGACCCCTGGAGCTGGTGTTGGGGACCCCAGGGGTTATGCCACTATAGCTATGGTTCGGGCACTCAGGGGTTGGGCCCCTGGAGATGGTGTTGGGGCCCGAGGGGTTGGGCCCCTGGAGCTGCTGTTGGGGCCCCCAGGGGTTGGGCCCCTGGAGCTGGTGTTGGGGCCCCAGGGGTTAGGCCCCTGGAGATATGGTTCGGGCACTCAGGGGTTGGGCCGCTGGAGCTGGTGTTGGGGCCCGAGGGGTCAGGCCCCTGGAGCTATGGTTCGGGCGCTCAGGGGTTGAGCCCCTGGAACTATGGTTCGGGTGCTCAGGGCTTGGTCCCCTGGAGCTGGGGTAGAGGGACCCAGGGGTTGTGCCCCTGGAGCTGGGGTTGGGGCCCCCGGGGGTTAGGCCCCTGGAGCTATGGTTCGAGCGCTCAGGGGTTGGGCCCTTGGAGCTGCTGTTGGGGCCCCCAGGGGTTGGGCCCCTGGAGCTGGTGTTGGGGCCCCAGGGGTTAGGCACCTGGAGCTATGGTTCGGGCGCTCAGGGGTTGGGCCCCTGGAGATGCTGTTGGGGCCTCCAGGGGTTGGGCCCCTGGAGCTGGTGTTGGGGCCCCCAGGTGTTGGGCCCCTGGAGCTGGTGTTGGGGCCCCAGGGGTTAGGCCCCTGGAGCTATGGTTCGGGCGCACAGGGGTTGGGCCCCTGGAGCTAGTGTTGGGGCCCCCAGGGGTTGGGCCCCTGGATCTGGGGTTGGGGCCCCTGACCTAAAGTCACCCCCTGCTCTCCCATCCCCCACACAGACAGTCCACACTCCATCACAGTAATGCCCAGAGCATTTCACGCATGGAGCAACAGTAACACTGTGTGGCCATGCAGGGTAATGCCCAGAGCATTTCCTGCATGGAGCAAGAGTGACACCGTTTAGCCACATAGGGTAATGCACAGAGCATTTCCCCGCATGGAGCAACAGTGACACCATGTAGTCACACAGGGTAATATACAGAGCATTTCCCCGCATGGAGCAACAGTGACACCATGTGGTCACACAGGGTAATGCAGATAGCATTTCCTGTATGGAGCTATGGTTCGGGAGCTCTGGGGTTGGGCCCTGGAGCTGGTGTTGGGGCCCTAGGGGTTAGGCCCCTGGCG
Source organism: Gopherus flavomarginatus (assembly GCF_025201925.1). Taxonomy (NCBI): domain Eukaryota; kingdom Metazoa; phylum Chordata; order Testudines; family Testudinidae; genus Gopherus; species Gopherus flavomarginatus. The sequence continues at coordinate 433,281 of NW_026114616.1, forward strand.
CTATGGTTCGGGCGCTCAGGGGTTGGGCCCTTGGAGCTGGGGTGGGGGCCCCCAGGGGTTAGGCCCCTGGAGCTATGCTTCGGGCACTCAGGGGCTTGTCCCGTGGAGCTGGTGTTGGGGCCCCCCAGGGGTTAGGCACCTGGAGGTATTGTTCGGGCGCTAAGGGGTTGGGCCCTTTGAGCTGGTGCTGGGACCCCCAGGGATTAGGCCCCTGGAGCTATGGTTCGGGCGCATACGGGTTGGGACCCTGGAGCTGGTATTGGGGCCCCCAGGGTTTGGACCCCTGGAGCTGGTGTTGGGGACCCCAGGGGTTATGCCCCTGGAGCTATGGTTCGGGCACTCAGGGGTTGGATCCCTGGAGCTGGTGTTGGGGCCCCCAGGGGTTGGGCCCCTGGAGCTCTGGTTCGGTGCCTCCAGGGGTTAGGCCCCTGGAGATATGGTTCGGGCACTCAGGGGTTGGGCCCCTGGAGCTGGTGTTGGGGCCCGAGGGGTTAGGCCCCTGGAGCTATGGTTCGGGCGCTCAGGGGTTGGGCCCCTGGAACTATGGTTCGGGCGCTCAGGGGTTGGTCCCCTGGAGCTGGGGTAGAGGGACCCAGGGGTTGTGCCCCTGGAGCTGGGGTTGGGACCCCCGGGGGTTAGGCCCCTGGAGCTACTGTTCGAGCGCTCAGGGGTTGGGCCCCTGGAGCTGCTGTTGGGGCCCCCAGGGGTTGGTCCCCTGGAGCTGGTGTTGGGGCCCCAGGGGTTAGGCCCCTGGAGATATGGTTCGGGCACTCAGGGGTTGGGCCGCTGGAGCTGGTGTTGGGGCCCGAGGGGTTAGGCCCCTGGAGCTATGGTTCGGGCGCTCAGGGGTTGAGCCCCAGCAACTATGGTTCGGGTGCTCAGGGCTTGGTCCCCTGGAGCTGGGGTAGAGGGACCCAGGGGTTGTGCCCCTGGAGCTGGGGTTGGGGCCCCCGGGGGTTAGGCCCCTGGAGCTATGGTTCGAGCGCTCAGGGTTTGGGCCCTTGGAGCTGCTGTTGGGGCCCCCAGGGGTTAAGCCCCTGGAGCTGGTGTTGGGGCCCCAGGGGTTAGGCCCCTGGAGCTATGGTTCGGGCGCTCAGGGGTTGGGCCCCTGGAGATGCTGTTGGGGCCTCCAGGGGTTGGGCCCCTGGAGCTGGTGTTGGGGCTCCCAGGGGTTGGGCCCCTGGAGCTGGTGTTGGGGCCCCAGGGGTTAGGCCCCTGGAGCTATGGTTCGGGGCGCACAGGGGTTGGGCCCCTGGAGCTGGTGGTGGGGCCCCCAGGGGTTGGACCCCTGGAGCTAGTGTTGGGGGCCCCAGGGGTCGGGCCCCTGGAGCTGGGGTTGGGGCCCCTGACCTAAAGTCACCCCCTGCTCTCCCATCCCCCACACAGACAGTCCACACTCCATCACAGTAATGCCCAGAGCATTTCACGCATGGAGCAACAGTAACACTGTGTGGCCATGCAGGGTAATGCCCAGAGCATTTCCTGCATGGAGCAAGAGTGACACCGTTTGGCCACATAGGGTAATGCACAGAGCATTTCCCCGCATGGAGCAACAGTGACACCATGTAGTCACACAGGGTAATATACAGAGCATTTACCCGCATGGAGCAACAGTGACACCATGTGGTCACACAGGGTAATGCAGATAGCATTTCCTGTATGGAGCTATGGTTCGGGAGCTCTGGGGTTGGGCCCTGGAGCTGGTGTTGGGGCCCTAGGGGTTAGGCCCCTGGCGCTATGGTTCGGGCGCTCAGGGGTTGGGCCCTTGGAGCTGGGGTGGGGGCCCCCAGGGGTTAGGCCCCTGGAGCTATGCTTCGGGCACTCAGGGGTTTGTCCCGTGGAGCTGGTGTTGGGGCCCCCCAGGGGTTAGGCACCTGGAGGTATTGTTCGGGCGCTAAGGGGTTGGGCCCTTTGAGCTGGTGCTGGGACCCCCAGGGATTAGGCCCCTGGAGCTATGGTTCGGGCGCATACGGGTTGGGACCCTGGAGCTGGTATTGGGGCCCCCAGGGTTTGGACCCCTGGAGCTGGTGTTGGGGACCCCAGGGGTTATGCCACTGGAGCTATGGTTCGGGCACTCAGGGGTTGGGCCCCTGGAGATGGTGTTGGGGCCCGAGGGGTTGGGCCCCTGGAGCTGCTGTTGGGGCCCCCAGGGGTTGGGCCCCTGGAGCTGGTGTTGGGGCCCCAGGGGTTAGGCCCCTGGAGATATGGTTCGGGCACTCAGGGGTTGGGCCGCTGGAGCTGGTGTTGGGGCCCGAGGGGTCAGGCCCCTGGAGCTATGGTTCGGGCGCTCAGGGGTTGAGCCCCTGGAACTATGGTTCGGGTGCTCAGGGCTTGGTACCCTGGAGCTGGGGTAGAGGGACCCAGGGGTTGTGCCCCTGGAGCTGGGGTTGGGGCCCCCGGGGGTTAGGCCCCTGGAGCTATGGTTCGAGCGCTCAGGGGTTGGGCCCTTGGAGCTGCTGTTGGGGCCCCCAGGGGTTGGGCCCCTGGAGCTGGTGTTGGGGCCCCAGGGGTTAGGCACCTGGAGCTATGGTTCGGGCGCTCAGGGGTTGGGCCCCTGGAGATGCTGTTGGGGCCTCCAGGGGTTGGGCCCCTGGAGCTGGTGTTGGGGCCCCCAGGTGTTGGGCCCCTGGAGCTGGTGTTGGGGCCCCAGGGGTTAGGCCCCTGGAGCTATGGTTCGGGTGCACAGGGGTTGGGCCCCTGGAGCTAGTGTTGGGGCCCCTAGGGGTTGGGCCCCTGGAGCTGGGGTTGGGGCCCCTGACCTAAAGTCACCCCCTGCTCTCCCATCCCCCACACAGACAGTCCACACTCCATCACAGTAATGCCCAGAGCATTTCACGCATGGAGCAACAGTAACACTGTGTGGCCATGCAGGGTAATGCCCAGAGCATTTCCTGCATGGAGCAAGAGTGACACCGTTTGGCCACATAGGGTAATGCACAGAGCATTTCCCCGCATGGAGCAACAGTGACACCATGTAGTCACACAGGGTAATATACAGAGCATTTCCCCGCATGGAGCAACAGTGACACCATGTGGTCACACAGGGTAATGCAGATAGCATTTCCTGTATGGAGCTATGGTTCGGGAGCTCTGGGGTTGGGCCCTGGAGCTGGTGTTGGGGCCCTAGGGGTTAGGCCCCTGGCGCTATGGTTCGGGCGCTCAGGGGTTGGGCCCTTGGAGCTGGGGTGGGGGCCCCCAGGGGTTAGGCCCCTGGAGCTATGCTTCGGGCACTCAGGGGTTTGTCCCGTGGAGCTGGTGTTGGGGCCCCCCAGGGGTTAGGCACCTGGAGGTATTGTTCGGGCGCTAAGGGGTTGGGCCCTTTGAGCTGGTGCTGGGACCCCCAGGGATTAGGCCCCTGGAGCTATGGTTCGGGCGCATACGGGTTGGGACCCTGGAGCTGGTATTGGGGCCCCCAGGGTTTGGACCCCTGGAGCTGGTGTTGGGGACCCCAGGGGTTATGCCACTGGAGCTATGGTTCGGGCGCTCAGGGGTTGGTCCCCTGGAGCTGGGGTAGAGGGACCCAGGGGTTGTGCCCCTGGAGCTGGGGTTGGGACCCCCGGGGGTTAGGCCCCTGGAGCTACTGTTCGAGCGCTCAGGGGTTGGGCCCCTGGAGCTGCTGTTGGGGCCCCCAGGGGTTGGGCCCCTGGAGCTGGTGTTGGGGCCCCAGGGGTTAGGCCCCTGGAGATATGGTTCGGGCACTCAGGGGTTGGGCCGCTGGAGCTGGTGTTGGGGCCCGAGGGGTTAGGCCCCTGGAGCTATGGTTCGGGCGCTCAGGGGTTTAGCCCCAGCAACTATGGTTCGGGTGCTCAGGGCTTGGTCCCCTGGAGCTGGGGTAGAGGGACCCAGGGGTTGTGCCCCTGGAGCTGGGGTTGGGGCCCCCGGGGGTTAGGCCCCTGGAGCTATGGTTCGAGCGCTCAGGGTTTGGGCCCTTGGAGCTGCTGTTGGGGCCCCCAGGGGTTAAGCCCCTGGAGCTGGTGTTGGGGCCCAGGGGTTAGGCCCCTGGAGCTATGGTTCGGGCGCTCAGGGGTTGGGCCCCTGGAGATGCTGTTGGGGCCTCCAGGGGTTGGGCCCCTGGAGCTGGTGTTGGGGCTCCCAGGGGTTGGGTCCCTGGAGCTGGTGTTGGGGCCCCAGGGGTTAGGCCCCTGGAGCTACGGTTCGGGCGCACAGGGGTTGGGCCCCTGGAGCTAGTGTTGGGGCCCCCAGGGGTTGTGCCCCTGGAGCTGGGGTTGGGGCCTCCGGGGGTTAGGCCCCTGGAGCTATGGTTCGAGAGCTCAGGGTTTGGGCCCTTGGAGCTGCTGTTGGGGCCCCCAGGGGTTAAGCCCCTGGAGCTGGTGTTGGGGCCCAGGGGTTAGGCCCCTGGAGCCATGGTTCGGGCGCTCAGGGGTTGGGCCCCTGGAGATGCTGTTGGGGCTTCCAGGGGTTGGGCCCCTGGAGCTGGTGTTGGGGCTCCCAGGGGTTGGGTCCCTGGAGCTGGTGTTGGGGCCCCAGGGGTTAGGCCCCTGGAGCTATGGTTCGGGCGCACAGGGGTTGGGCCCCTGGAGCTGGTGGTGGGGCCCCCAGGGGTTGGACCCCTGGAGCTAGTGTTGGGGGCCCCAGGGGTCGGGCCCCTGGAGCTGGGGTTGGGGCCCCTGACCTAAAGTCACCCCCTGCTCTCCCATCCCCCACACAGACAGTCCACACTCCATCACAGTAATGCCCAGAGCATTTCACGCATGGAGCAACAGTAACACTGTGTGGCCATGCAGGGTAATGCCCAGAGCATTTCCTGGCTGGAGCAAGAGTGTCACCGTTTGGCCACATAGGGTAATGCACAGAGCATTTCCCCGCATGGAGCAACAGTGACACCATGTAGTCACACAGGGTAATATACAGAGCATTTCCCCGCATGGAGCAACAGTGACACCATGTGGTCACACAGGGTAATGCAGATAGCATTTCCTGTATGGAGCTATGGTTCGGGAGCTCTGGGGTTGGGCCCTGGAGCTGGTGTTGGGGCCCTAGGGGTTAGGCCCCTGGCGCTATGGTTCGGGCGCTCAGGGGTTGGGCCCTTGGAGCTGGGGTGGGGGCCCCCAGGGGTTAGGCCCCTGGAGCTATGCTTCGGGCACTCAGGGGTTTGTCCCGTGGAGCTGGTGTTGGGGCCCCCCAGGGGTTAGGCACCTGGAGGTATTGTTCGGGCGCTAAGGGGTTGGGCCCTTTGAGCTGGTGCTGGGACCCCCAGGGATTAGGCCCCTGGAGCTATGGTTCGGGCGCATACGGGTTGGGACCCTGGAGCTGGTATTGGGGCCCCCAGGGTTTGGACCCCTGGAGCTGGTGTTGGGGACCCCAGGGGTTATGCCACTGGAGCTATGGTTCGGGCGCTCAGGGGTTGGTCCCCTGGAGCTGGGGTAGAGGGACCCAGGGGTTGTGCCCCTGGAGCTGGGGTTGGGACCCCCGGGGGTTAGGCCCCTGGAGCTACTGTTCGAGCGCTCAGGGGTTGGGCCCCTGGAGCTGCTGTTGGGGCCCCCAGGGGTTGGGCCCCTGGAGCTGGTGTTGGGGCCCCAGGGGTTAGGCCCCTGGAGATATGGTTCGGGCACTCAGGGGTTGGGCCGCTGGAGCTGGTGTTGGGGCCCGAGGGGTTAGGCCCCTGGAGCTATGGTTCGGGCGCTCAGGGGTTGAGCCCCTGGAACTATGGTTCGGGTGCTCAGGGCTTGGTCCCCTGGAGCTGGGGTAGAGGGACCCAGGGGTTGTGCCCCTGGAGCTGGGGTTGGGGCCCCCGGGGGTTAGGCCCCTGGAGCTATGGTTCGAGCGCTCAGGGTTTGGGCCTTTGGAGCTGCTGTTGGGGCCCCCAGGGGTTAAGCCCCTGGAGCTGGTGTTGGGGCCCAGGGGTTAGGCCCCTGGAGCTATGGTTCGGGCGCTCAGGGGTTGGGCCCCTGGAGATGCTGTTGGGGCCTCCAGGGGTTGGGCCCCTGGAGCTGGTGTTGGGGCCCCAGGGGTTAGGCCCCTGGAGCTACGGTTCGGGCGCACAGGGGTTGGGCCCCTGGAGCTGGTCGTGGGGCCCCCAGGGGTTGGACCCCTGGAGCTAGTGTTGGGGGCCCCAGGGGTCGGGCCCCTGGAGCTGGGGTTGGGGCCCCTGACCTAAAGTCACCCCCTGCTCTCCCATCCCCCACACAGACAGTCCACACTCCATCACAGTAATGCCCAGAGCATTTCACGCATGGAGCAACAGTAACACTGTGTGGCCATGCAGGGTAATGCCCAGAGCATTTCCTGCATGGAGCAAGAGTGACACCGTTTGGCCACATAGGGTAATGCACAGAGCATTTCCCCGCATGGAGCAACAGTGACACCATGTAGTCACACAGGGTAATATACAGAGCATTTCCCCGCATGGAGCAACAGTGACACCATGTGGTCACACAGGGTAATGCAGATAGCATTTCCTGTATGGAGCTATGGTTCGGGAGCTCTGGGGTTGGGCCCTGGAGCTGGTGTTGGGGCCCTAGGGGTTAGGCCCCTGGCGCTATGGTTCGGGCGCTCAGGGGTTGGGCCCTTGGAGCTGGGGTGGGGGCCCCCAGGGGTTAGGCCCCTGGAGCTATGCTTCGGGCACTCAGGGGTTTGTCCCGTGGAGCTGGTGTTGGGGCCCCCCAGGGGTTAGGCACCTGGAGGTATTGTTCGGGCGCTAAGGGGTTGGGCCCTTTGAGCTGGTGCTGGGACCCCCAGGGATTAGGCCCCTGGAGCTATGGTTCGGGCGCATACGGGTTGGGACCCTGGAGCTGGTATTGGGGCCCCCAGGGTTTGGACCCCTGGAGCTGGTGTTGGGGACCCCAGGGGTTATGCCACTGGAGCTATGGTTCGGGCACTCAGGGGTTGGGCCCGGGAGATGGGGTTGGGGCCCGAGGGGTTGGGCCCCTGGAGCTGCTGTTGGGGCCCCCAGGGGTTGGGCCCCTGGAGCTGGTGTTGGGGCCCCAGGGGTTAGGCCCCTGGAGATATGGTTCGGGCACTCAGGGGTTGGGCCGCTGGAGCTGGTGTTGGGGCCCGAGGGGTCAGGCCCCTGGAGCTATGGTTCGGGCGCTCAGGGGTTGAGCCCCTGGAACTATGGTTCGGGTGCTCAGGGCTTGGTCCCCTGGAGCTGGGGTAGAGGGACCCAGGGGTTGTGCCCCTGGAGCTGGGGTTGGGGCCCCCGGGGGTTAGGCCCCTGGAGCTATGGTTCGAGCGCTCAGGGGTTGGGCCCTTGGAGCTGCTGTTGGGGCCCCCAGGGGTTGGGCCCCTGGAGCTGGTGTTGGGGCCCCAGGGGTTAGGGACCTGGAGCTATGGTTCGGGCGCTCAGGGGTTGGGCCCCTGGAGATGCTGTTGGGGCCTCCAGGGGTTGGGCCCCTGGAGCTGGTGTTGGGGCCCCCAGGTGTTGGGCCCCTGGAGCTGGTGTTGGGGCCCCAGGGGTTAGGCCCCTGGAGCTATGGTTCGGGCGCACAGGGGTTGGGCCCCTGGAGCTAGTGTTGGGGCCCGCAGGGGTTGGGCCCCTGGAGCTGGGGTTGGGGCCCCTGACCTAAAGTCACCCCCTGCTCTCCCATCCCCCACACAGACAGTCCACACTCCATCACAGTAATGCCCAGAGCATTTCACGCATGGAGCAACAGTAACACTGTGTGGCCATGCAGGGTAATGCCCAGAGCATTTCCTGCATGGAGCAAGAGTGACACCGTTTGGCCACATAGGGTAATGCACAGAGCATTTCCCCGCATGGAGCAACAGTGACACCATGTAGTCACACAGGGTAATATACAGAGCATTTCCCCGCATGGAGCAACAGTGACACCATGTGGTCACACAGGGTAATGCAGATAGCATTTCCTGTATGGAGCTATGGTTCGGGAGCTCTGGGGTTGGGCCCTGGAGCTGGTGTTGGGGCCCTAGGGGTTAGGCCCCTGGCGCTATGGTTCGGGCGCTCAGGGGTTGGGCCCTTGGAGCTGGGGTGGGGGCCCCCAGGGGTTAGGCCCCTGGAGCTATGCTTCGGGCACACAGGGGTTTGTCCCGTGGAGCTGGTGTTGGGGCCCCCCAGGGGTTAGGCACCTGGAGGTATTGTTTGGGTGCTAAGGGGTTGGGCCCTTTGAGCTGGTGCTGGGACCCCCAGGGATCAGGCCCCTGGAGCTATGGTTCGGGCGCATACGGGTTGGGACCCTGGAGCTGGTATTGGGGCCCCCAGGGTTTGGACCCCTGGAGCTGGTGTTGGGGACCCCAGGGGTTATGCCACTGGAGCTATGGTTCGGGCACTCAGGGGTTGGGCCCCTGGAGCTGCTGTTGGGGCCCCCAGGGGTTGGGCCCCTGGAGCTGGTGTTGGGGCCCCAGGGGTTAGGCCCCTGGAGATATGGTTCGGGCACTCAGGGGTTGGGCCGCTGGAGTTGGTGTTGGGGCCCGAGGGGTCAGGCCCCTGGAGCTATGGTTCGGGCGCTCAGGGGTTGAGCCCCTGGAACTATGGTTCGGGTGCTCAGGGCTTGGTCCCCTGGAGCTGGGGTAGAGGGACCCAGGGGTTGTGCCCCTGGAGCTGGGGTTGGGGCCCCCGGGGGTTAGGCCCCTGGAGCTATGGTTCGAGCGCTCAGGGGTTGGGCCCTTGGAGCTGCTGTTGGGGCCCCCAGGGGTTGGGCCCCTGGAGCTGGTGTTGGGGCCCCAGGGGTTAGGCCCCTGGAGCTATGGTTCGGGCGCTCAGGGGTTGGGCCCCTGGAGATGCTGTTGGGGCCTCCAGGGGTTGGGCCCCTGGAGCTGGTGTTGGGGCCCCCAGGTGTTGGGCATCTGGAGCTGGTGTTGGGGCCAGAGGGGTTAGGCCCCTGGAGGTATGGTTCGGGCGCACAGGGGTTGGGCCCCTGGAGCTAGTGTTGGGGCCCCCAGGGGTTGGGCCCCTGGAGCTGGGGTTGGGGCCCCTGACCTAAAGTCACCCCCTGCTCTCCCATCCCCCACACAGACAGTCCACACTCCATCACAGTAATGCCCAGAGCATTTCACGCATGGAGCAACAGTAACACTGTGTGGCCATGCAAGGTAATGCCCAGAGCATTTCCTGCATGGAGCAAGAGTGACACCGTTTGGCCACATAGGGTAATGCACAGAGCATTTCCCCGCATGGAGCAACAGTGACACCATGTAGTCACACAGGGTAATGCAGATAGCATTTCCTGTATGGAGCTATGGTTCGGGAGCTCTGGGGTTGGGCTCTGGAGCTGGTGTTGGGGCCCTAGGGGTTAGGCCCCTGGCGCTATGGTTCGGGCGCTCAGGGGTTGGGCCCTTGGAGCTGGGGTGGGGGCCCCCAGGGGTTAGGCCCCTGGAGCTATGCTTCGGGCACTCAGGGGTTTGGCCCGTGGAGCTGGTGTTGGGGCCCCCCAGGGGTTAGGCACCTGGAGGTATTGTTCGGGCGCTAAGGGGTTGGGCCCTTTGAGCTGGTGCTGGGACCCCCAGGGATTAGGCCCCTGGAGCTATGGTTCGGGCGCATAGGTGTTGGGACCCTGGAGCTGGTATTGGGGCCCCCAGGGTTTGGACCCCTGGAGCTGGTGTTGGGGACCCCAGGGGTTATGCCCCTGGAGCTATGGTTCGGGCACTCAGGGGTTGGATCCCTGGAGCTGGTGTTGGGGCCCCCAGGGGTTGGGCCCCTGGAGCTCTGGTTCGGTGCCTCCAGGGGTTAGGCCCCTGGAGATATGGTTCGGGCACTCAGGGGTTGGGCCCCTGGAGCTGGTGTTGGGGCCCGAGGGGTTAGGCCCCTGGAGCTATGGTTCGGGCGCTCAGGGGTTGGGCCCCTGGAACTATGGTTCGGGCGCTCAGGGGTTGGTCCCCTGGAGCTGGGGTAGAGGGACCCAGGGGTTGTGCCCCTGGAGCTGGGGTTGGGACCCCCGGGGGTTAGGCCCCTGGAGCTACTGTTCGAGCGCTCAGGGGTTGGGCCCCTGGAGCTGCTGTTGGGGCCCCCAGGGGTTGGGCCCCTGGAGCTGGTGTTGGGGCCCCAGGGGTTAGGCCCCTGGAGATATGGTTCGGGCACTCAGGGGTTGGGCCGCTGGAGCTGGTGTTGGGGCCCGAGGGGTTAGGCCCCTGGAGCTATGGTTCGGGCGCTCAGGGGTTGAGCCCCAGCAACTATGGTTCGGGTGCTCAGGGCTTGGTCCCCTGGAGCTGGGGTAGAGGGACCCAGGGGTTGTGCCCCTGGAGCTGGGGTTGGGGCCCCCGGGGGTTAGGAACCTGGAGCTATGGTTCGAGCGCTCAGGGTTTGGGCCCTTGGAGCTGCTGTTGGGGCCCCCAGGGGTTAAGCCCCTGGAGCTGGTGTTGGAGCCCCAGGGGTTAGGCCCCTGGAGCTATGGTTCGGGCGCTCAGGGGTTGGGCCCCTGGAGATGCTGTTGGGGCCTCCAGGGGTTGGGCCCCTGGAGCTGGTGTTGGGGCTCCCAGGGGTTGGGCCCCTGGAGCTGGTGTTGGGGCTCCCAGGGGTTGGGTCCCTGGAGCTGGTGTTGGGGCCCCAGGGGTTAGGCCCCTGGAGCTATGGTTCGGGCGCACAGGGGTTGGGCCCCTGGAGCTGGTGGTGGGGCCCCTAGGGGTTGGACCCCTGGAGCTAGTGTTGGGGGCCCCAGGGGTCGGGCCCCTGGAGTTGGGGTTGGGGCCCCTGACCTAAAGTCACCCCCTGCTCTCCCATCCCCCACACAGACAGTCCACACTCCATCACAGTAATGCCCAGAGCATTTCACGCATGGAGCAACAGTAACACTGTGTGGCCATGCAGGGTAATGCCCAGAGCATTTCCTCCATGGAGCAAGAGTGACACCGTTTGGCCACATAGGGTAATGCACAGAGCATTTCCCCGCATGGAGCAACAGTGACACCATGTGGTCACACAGGGTAATGCAGATAGCATTTCCTGTATGGAGCTATGGTTCGGGAGCTCTGGGGTTCGGCCCTGGAGCTAGTGTTGGGGCCCTATGGGTTAGGCCCCTGGCGCTATGCTTCGGGCACTCAGGGGTTTGTCCCGTGGAGCTGGTGTTGGGGCCCCCCAGGGGTTAGGCACCTGGAGGTATTGTTCGGGCGCTAAGGGGTTGGGCCCTTTGAGCTGGTGCTGGGACCCCCAGGGATTAGGCCCCTGGAGCTATGGTTCGGGCGCATACGGGTTGGGACCCTGGAGCTGGTATTGGGGCCCCCAGGGTTTGGACCCCTGGAGCTGGTGTTCGGGACCCCAGGGGTTATGCCACTGGAGCTATGGTTCGGGCACTCAGGGGTTGGGCCCCTGGAGATGGTGTTGGGGCCCGAGGGGTTGGGCCCCTGGAGCTGCTGTTGGGGCCCCCAGGGGTTGGGCCCCTGGAGCTGGTGTTGGGGCCCCAGGGGTTAGGCCCCTGGAGATATGGTTCGGGCACTCAGGGGTTGGGCCGCTGGAGCTGGTGTTGGGGCCCGAGGGGTCAGGCCCCGGGAGCTATGGTTCGGGCGCATACGGGTTGGGACCCTGGAGCTGGTATTGGGGCCCCCAGGGTTTGGACCCCTGGAGCTGGTGTTGGGGACCCCAGGGGTTATGCCACTGGAGCTATGGTTCGGGCGCTCAGGGGTTGAGCCCCTGGAACTATGGTTCGGGTGCTCAGGGCTTGGTCCCCTGGAGCTGGGGTAGAGGGACCCAGGGGTTGTGCCCTTGGAGCTGGGGTTGGGGCCCCCGGGGGTTAGGCCCCTGGAGCTATGCTTCGGGCACTCAGGGGTTTGTCCCGTGGAGCTGGTGTTGGGGCCCCCCAGGGGTTAGGCACCTGGAGGTATTGTTCGGGCGCTAAGGGGTTGGGCCCTTTGAGCTGGTGCTGGGACCCCCAGGGATTAGGCCCCTGGAGCTATGGTTCGGGCGCATACGGGTTGGGACCCTGGAGCTGGTATTGGGGCCCCCAGGGTTTGGACCCCTGGAGCTGGTGTTGGGGACCCCAGGGGTTATGCCACTGGAGCTATGGTTCGGGCACTCAGGGGTTGGGCCCCTGGAGATGGTGTTGGGGCCCGAGGGGTTGGGCCCCTGGAGCTGCTGTTGGGGCCCCCAGGGGTTTGGCCCCTGGAGCTGGTGTTGGGGCCCCAGGGGTTAGGCCCCTGGAGATATGGTTCGGGCACTCAGGGGTTGGGCCGCTGGAGCTGGTGTTGGGGCCCGAGGGGTCAGGCCCCTGGAGCTATGGTTCGGGCGCTCAGGGGTTGAGCCCCTGGAACTATGGTTCGGGTGCTCAGGGCTTGGTCCCCTGGAGCTGGGGTAGAGGGACCCAGGGGTTGTGCCCCTGGAGCTGGGGTTGGGGCCCCCGGGGGTTAGGCCCCTGGAGCTATGGTTCGAGCGCTCAGGGGTTGGGCCCTTGGAGCTGCTGTTGGGGCCCCCAGGGGTTGGGCCCCTGGAGCTGGTGTTGGGGCCCCAGGGGTTAGGCCCCTGGAGCTATGCTTCGGGCACTCAGGGGTTTGGCCCGTGGAGCTGGTGTTGGGGCCCCCCAGGGGTTAGGCACCTGGAGGTATTGTTCGGGCGCTAAGGGGTTGGGCCCTTTGAGCTGGTGGTGGGACCCCCAGGGATTAGGCCCCTGGAGCTATGGTTCGGGCGCATAGGTGTTGGGACCCTGGAGCTGGTATTGGGGCCCCCAGGGTTTGGACCCCTGGAGCTGGTGTTGGGGACCCCAGGGGTTATGCCCCTGGAGCTATGGTTCGGGCACTCAGGGGTTGGATCCCTGGAGCTGGTGTTGGGGCCCCCAGGGGTTGGGCCCCTGGAGCTCTGGTTCGGTGCCTCCAGGGGTTAGGCCCCTGGAGATATGGTTCGGGCACTCAGGGGTTGGGCCCCTGGAGCTGGTGTTGGGGCCCGAGGGGTTAGGCCCCTGGAGCTATGGTTCGGGCGCTCAGGGGTTGGGCCCCTGGAACTATGGTTCGGGCGCTCAGGGGTTGGTCCCCTGGAGCTGGGGTAGAGGGACCCAGGGGTTGTGCCCCTGGAGCTGGTTTTGGGACCCCCGGGGGTTAGGCCCCTGGAGCTACTGTTCGAGCGCTCAGGGGTTGGGCCCCTGGAGCTGCTGTTGGGGCCCCCAGGGGTTGGGCCCCTGGAGCTGGTGTTGGGGCCCCAGGGGTTAGGCCCCTGGAGATATGGTTCGGGCACTCAGGGGTTGGGCCGCTGGAGCTGGTGTTGGGGCCCGAGGGGTTAGGCCCCTGGAGCTATGGTTCGGGCGCTCAGGGGTTGAGCCCCAGCAACTATGGTTCGGGTGCTCAGGGCTTGGTCCCCTGGAGCTGGGGTAGAGGGACCCAGGGGTTGTGCCCCTGGAGCTGGGGTTGGGGCCCCCGGGGGTTAGGAACCTGGAGCTATGGTTCGAGCGCTCAGGGTTTGGGCCCTTGGAGCTGCTGTTGGGGCCCCCAGGGGTTAAGCCCCTGGAGCTGGTGTTGGAGCCCCAGGGGTTAGGCCCCTGGAGCTATGGTTCGGGCGCTCAGGGGTTGGGCCCCTGGAGATGCTGTTGGGGCCTCCAGGGGTTGGGCCCCTGGAGCTGGTGTTGGGGCTCCCAGGGGTTGGGCCCCTGGAGCTGGTGTTGGGGCTCCCAGGGTTTGGGTCCCTGGAGCTGGTGTTGGGGCCCCAGGGGTTAGGCCCCTGGAGCTATGGTTCGGGCGCACAGGGGTTGGGCCCCTGGAGCTGGTGGTGGGGCCCCTAGGGGTTGGACCCCTGGAGCTAGTGTTGGGGGCCCCAGGGGTCGGGCCCCTGGAGTTGGGGTTGGGGCCCCTGACTTAAAGTCACCCCCTGCTCTCCCATCCCCCACACAGACAGTCCACACTCCATCACAGTAATGCCCAGAGCATTTCACGCATGGAGCAACAGTAACACTGTGTGGCCATGCAGGGTAATGCCCAGAGCATTTCCTCCATGGAGCAAGAGTGACACCGTTTGGCCACATAGGGTAATGCACAGAGCATTTCCCCGCATGGAGCAACAGTGACACCATGTGGTCACACAGGGTAATGCAGATAGCATTTCCTGTATGGAGCTATGGTTCGGGAGCTCTGGGGTTGGGCCCTGGAGCTAGTGTTGGGGCCCTATGGGTTAGGCCCCTGGCGCTATGCTTCGGGCACTCAGGGGTTTGTCCCGTGGAGCTGGTGTTGGGGCCCCCCAGGGGTTAGGCACCTGGAGGTATTGTTCGGGCGCTAAGGGGTTGGGCCCTTTGAGCTGGTGCTGGGACCCCCAGGGATTAGGCCCCTGGAGCTATGGTTCGGGCGCATACGGGTTGGGACCCTGGAGCTGGTATTGGGGCCCCCAGGGTTTGGACCCCTGGAGCTGGTGTTCGGGACCCCAGGGGTTATGCCACTGGAGCTATGGTTCGGGCACTCAGGGGTTGGGCCCCTGGAGATGGTGTTGGGGCCCGAGGGGTTGGGCCCCTGGAGCTGCTGTTGGGGCCCCCAGGGGTTGGGCCCCTGGAGCTGGTGTTGGGGCCCCAGGGGTTAGGCCCCTGGAGATATGGTTCGGGCACTCAGGGGTTGGGCCGCTGGAGCTGGTGTTGGGGCCCGAGGGGTCAGGCCCCGGGAGCTATGGTTCGGGCGCATACGGGTTGGGACCCTGGAGCTGGTATTGGGGCCCCCAGGGTTTGGACCCCTGGAGCTGGTGTTGGGGACCCCAGGGGTTATGCCACTGGAGCTATGGTTCGGGCACTCAGGGGTTGGGCCCCTGGAGCTGCTGTTGGGGCCCCCAGGGGTTGGGCCCCTGGAGCTGGTGTTGGGGCCCCAGGGGTTAGGCCCCTGGAGATATGGTTCGGGCACTCAGGGGTTGGGCCGCTGGAGTTGGTGTTGGGGCCCGAGGGGTCAGGCCCCTGGAGCTATGGTTCGGGCGCTCAGGGGTTGAGCCCCTGGAACTATGGTTCGGGTGCTCAGGGCTTGGTCCCCTGGAGCTGGGGTAGAGGGACCCAGGGGTTGTGCCCTTGGAGCTGGGGTTGGGGCCCCCGGGGGTTAGGCCCCTGGAGCTATGCTTCGGGCACTCAGGGGTTTGTCCCGTGGAGCTGGTGTTGGGGCCCCCCAGGGGTTAGGCACCTGGAGGTATTGTTCGGGCGCTAAGGGGTTGGGCCCTTTGAGCTGGTGCTGGGACCCCCAGGGATTAGGCCCCTGGAGCTATGGTTCGGGCGCATACGGGTTGGGACCCTGGAGCTGGTATTGGGGCCCCCAGGGTTTGGACCCCTGGAGCTGGTGTTGGGGACCCCAGGGGTTATGCCACTGGAGCTATGGTTCGGGCACTCAGGGGTTGGGCCCCTGGAGATGGTGTTGGGGCCCGAGGGGTTGGGCCCCTGGAGCTGCTGTTGGGGCCCCCAGGGGTTTGGCCCCTGGAGCTGGTGTTGGGGCCCCAGGGGTTAGGCCCCTGGAGATATGGTTCGGGCACTCAGGGGTTGGGCCGCTGGAGCTGGTGTTGGGGCCCGAGGGGTCAGGCCCCTGGAGCTATGGTTCGGGCGCTCAGGGGTTGAGCCCCTGGAACTATGGTTCGGGTGCTCAGGGCTTGGTCCCCTGGAGCTGGGGTAGAGGGACCCAGGGGTTGTGCCCCTGGAGCTGGGGTTGGGGCCCCCGGGGGTTAGGCCCCTGGAGCTATGGTTCGAGCGCTCAGGGGTTGGGCCCTTGGAGCTGCTGTTGGGGCCCCCAGGGGTTGGGCCCCTGGAGCTGGTGTTGGGGCCCCAGGGGTTAGGCCCCTGGAGCTATGGTTCGGGCGCTCAGGGGTTGGGCCCCTGGAGATGCTGTTGGGGCCTCCAGGGGTTGTGCCCCTGGAGCTGGGGTTGGGGCCTCCGGGGGTTAGGCCCCTGGAGCTATGGTTCGAGAGCTCAGGGTTTGGGCCCTTGGAGCTGCTGTTGGGGCCCCCAGGGGTTAAGCCCCTGGAGCTGGTGTTGGGGCTCCCAGGGGTTGGGTCCCTGGAGCTGGTGTTGGGGCCCCAGGGGTTAGGCCCCTGGAGCTATGGTTCGGGCGCACAGGGGTTGGGCCCCTGGAGCTGGTGGTGGGGCCCCCAGGGGTTGGACCCCTGGAGCTAGTGTTGGGGGCCCCAGGGGTCGGGCCCCTGGAGCTGGGGTTGGGGCCCCTGACCTAAAGTCACCCCCTGCTCTCCCATCCCCCACACAGACAGTCCACACTCCATCACAGTAATGCCCAGAGCATTTCACGCATGGAGCAACAGTAACACTGTGTGGCCATGCAGGGTAATGCCCAGAGCATTTCCTGCATGGAGCAAGAGTGACACCGTTTGGCCACATAGGGTAATGCACAGAGCATTTCCCCGCATGGAGCAACAGTGACACCATGTAGTCACACAGGGTAATATACAGAGCATTTCCCCGCATGGAGCAACAGTGACACCATGTGGTCACACAGGGTAATGCAGATAGCATTTCCTGTATGGAGCTATGGTTCGGGAGCTCTGGGGTTGGGCCCTGGAGCTGGTGTTGGGGCCCTAGGGGTTAGGCCCCTGGCGCTATGGTTCGGGCGCTCAGGGGTTGTTCCCTTGGAGCTGGGGTGGGGGCCCCCAGGGGTTAGACCCCTGGAGCTATGCTTCGGGCACTCAGGGGTTTGTCCCGTGGAGCTGGTGTTGGGGCCCCCCAGGGGTTAGGCACCTGGAGGTATTGTTCGGGCGCTAAGGGGTTGGGCCCTTTGAGCTGGTGCTGGGACCCCCAGGGATTAGGCCCCTGGAGCTATGGTTCGGGCGCATACGGGTTGGGACCCTGGAGCTGGTATTGGGGCCCCCAGGGTTTGGACCCCTGGAGCTGGTGTTGGGGACCCCAGGGGTTATGCCACTGGAGCTATGGTTCGGGCACTCAGGGGTTGGGCCCTGGAGATGGTGTTGGGGCCCGAGGGGTTGGGCCCCTGGAGCTGCTGTTGGGGCCCCCAGGGGTTGGGCCCCTGGAGCTGGTGTTGGGGCCCCAGGGGTTAGGCCCCTGGAGATATGGTTCGGGCACTCAGGGGTTGGGCCGCTGGAGCTGGTGTTGGGGCCCGAGGGTTCAGGCCCCTGCAGCTATGGTTCGGGCGCTCAGGGGTTGAGCCCCTGGAACTATGGTTCGGGTGCTCAGGGCTTGGTCCCCTGGAGCTGGGGTAGAGGGACCCAGGGGTTGTGCCCCTGGAGCTGGGGTTGGGGCCCCCGGGGGTTAGGCCCCTGGAGCTATGGTTCGAGCGCTCAGGGGTTGGGCCCTTGGAGCTGCTGTTGGGGCCCCCAGGGGTTGGGCCCCTGGAGCTGGTGTTGGGGCCCCAGGGGTTAGGGACCTGGAGCTATGGTTCGGGCGCTCAGGGGTTGGGCCCCTGGAGATGCTGTTGGGGCCCCCAGGGGTTGGGCCCCTGGAGCTGGTGTTGGGGCCCCCAGGGGTTGGGCCCCTGGAGCTGGTGTTGGGGCCCCAGGGGTTAGGCCCCTGGAGCTATGGTTCGGGCGCACAGGGGTTGGGCCCCTGGAGCTAGTGTTGGGGCCCCCAGGGGTTGGGCCCCTGGAGCTGGGGTTGGGGCCCCTGACCTAAAGTCACCCCCTGCTCTCCCATCCCCCACACAGACAGTCCACACTCCATCACAGTAATGCCCAGAGCATTTCACGCATGGAGCAACAGTAACACTGTGTGGCCATGCAGGGTAATGCCCAGAGCATTTCCTGCATGGAGCAAGAGTGACACCGTTTGGCCACATAGGGTAATGCACAGAGCATTTCCCCGCATGGAGCAACAGTGACACCATGTAGTCACACAGGGTAATATACAGAGCATTTCCCCGCATGGAGCAACAGTGACACCATGTGGTCACACAGGGTAATGCAGATAGCATTTCCTGTATGGAGCTATGGTTCGGGAGCTCTGGGGTTGGGCCCTGGAGCTGGTGTTGGGGCCCTAGGGGTTAGGCCCCTGGCGCTATGGTTCGGGCGCTCAGGGGTTGGGCCCTTGGAGCTGGGGTGGGGGCCCCCAGGGGTTAGGCCCCTGGAGCTATGCTTCGGGCACTCAGGGGTTTGTCCCGTGGAGCTGGTGTTGGGGCCCCCCAGGGGTTAGGCACCTGGAGGTATTGTTTGGGTGCTAAGGGGTTGGGCCCTTTGAGCTGGTGCTGGGACCCCCAGGGATCAGGCCCCTGGAGCTATGGTTCGGGCGCATACGGGTTGGGACCCTGGAGCTGGTATTGGGGCCCCCAGGGTTTGGACCCCTGGAGCTGGTGTTGGGGACCCCAGGGGTTATGCCACTGGAGCTATGGTTCGGGCACTCAGGGGTTGGGCCCCTGGAGCTGCTGTTGGGGCCCCCAGGGGTTGGGCCCCTGGAGCTGGTGTTGGGGCCCCAGGGGTTAGGCCCCTGGAGATATGGTTCGGGCACTCAGGGGTTGGGCCGCTGGAGTTGGTGTTGGGGCCCGAGGGGTCAGGCCCCTGGAGCTATGGTTCGGGCGCTCAGGGGTTGAGCCCCTGGAACTATGGTTCGGGTGCTCAGGGCTTGGTCCCCTGGAGCTGGGGTAGAGGGACCCAGGGGTTGTGCCCCTGGAGCTGGGGTTGGGGCCCCCGGGGGTTAGGCCCCTGGAGCTATGGTTCGAGCGCTCAGGGGTTGGGCCCTTGGAGCTGCTGTTGGGGCCCCCAGGGGTTGGGCCCCTGGAGCTGGTGTTGGGGCCCCAGGGGTTAGGCCCCTGGAGCTATGGTTCGGGCGCTCAGGGGTTGGGCCCCTGGAGATGCTGTTGGGGCCTCCAGGGGTTGGGCCCCTGGAGCTGGTGTTGGGGCCCCCAGGTGTTGGGCATCTGGAGCTGGTGTTGGGGCCCCAGGGGTTAGGCCCCTGGAGCTATGGTTCGGGCGCACAGGGGTTGGGCCCCTGGAGCTAGTGTTGGGGCCCCCAGGGGTTGGGCCCCTGGAGCTGGGGTTGTGGCCCCTGACCTAATGTCACCCCCTGCTCTCCCATCCCCCACACAGACAGTCCACACTCCATCACAGTAATGCCCAGAGCATTTCACGCATGGAGCAACAGTAACACTGTGTGGCCATGCAAGGTAATGCCCAGAGCATTTCCTGCATGGAGCAAGAGTGACACCGTTTGGCCACATAGGGTAATGCACAGAGCATTTCCCCGCATGGAGCAACAGTGACACCATGTAGTCACACAGGGTAATGCAGATAGCATTTCCTGTATGGAGCTATGGTTCGGGAGCTCTGGGGTTGGGCCCTGGAGCTGGTGTTGGGGCCCTAGGGGTTAGGCCCCTGGCGCTATGGTTCGGGCGCTCAGGGGTTGGGCCCTTGGAGCTGGGGTGGGGGCCCCCAGGGGTTAGGCCCCTGGAGCTATGCTTCGGGCACTCAGGGGTTTGGCCCGTGGAGCTGGTGTTGGGGCCCCCCAGGGGTTAGGCACCTGGAGGTATTGTTCGGGCGCTAAGGGGTTGGGCCCTTTGAGCTGGTGCTGGGACCCCCAGGGATTAGGCCCCTGGAGCTATGGTTCGGGCGCATAGGTGTTGGGACCCTGGAGCTGGTATTGGGGCCCCCAGGGTTTGGACCCCTGGAGCTGGTGTTGGGGACCCCAGGGGTTATGCCCCTGGAGCTATGGTTCGGGCACTCAGGGGTTGGATCCCTGGAGCTGGTGTTGGGGCCCCCAGGGGTTGGGCCCCTGGAGCTCTGGTTCGGTGCCTCCAGGGGTTAGGCCCCTGGAGATATGGTTCGGGCACTCAGGGGTTGGGCCCCTGGAGCTGGTGTTGGGGCCCGAGGGGTTAGGCCCCTGCAGCTATGGTTCGGGCGCTCAGGGGTTGGGCCCCTGGAACTATGGTTCGGGCGCTCAGGGGTTGGTCCCCTGGAGCTGGGGTAGAGGGACCCAGGGGTTGTGCCCCTGGAGCTGGGGTTGGGACCCCCGGGGGTTAGGCCCCTGGAGCTACTGTTCGAGCGCTCAGGGGTTGGGCCCCTGGAGCTGCTGTTGGGGCCCCCAGGGGTTGGGCCCCTGGAGCTGGTGTTGGGGCCCCCGGGGTTAGGCCCCTGGAGATATGGTTCGGGCACTCAGGGGTTGGGCCGCTGGAGCTGGTGTTGGGGCCCGAGGGGTTAGGCCCCTGGAGCTATGGTTCGGGCGCTCAGGGGTTGAGCCCCAGCAACTATGGTTCGGGTGCTCAGGGCTTGGTCCCCTGGAGCTGGGGTAGAGGGACCCAGGGGTTGTGCCCCTGGAGCTGGGGTTGGGGCCCCCGGGGGTTAGGAACCTGGAGCTATGGTTCGAGCGCTCAGGGTTTGGGCCCTTGGAGCTGCTGTTGGGGCCCCCAGGGGTTAAGCCCCTGGAGCTGGTGTTGGAGCCCCAGGGGTTAGGCCCCTGGAGCTATGGTTCGGGGCGCTCAGGGGGTTGGGCCCCTGGAGATGCTGTTGGGGCCTCCAGGGGTTGGGCCCCTGGAGCTGGTGTTGGGGCTCCCAGGGGTTGGGCCCCTGGAGCTGGTGTTGGGGCTCCCAGGGTTTGGGTCCCTGGAGCTGGTGTTGGGGCCCCAGGGGTTAGGCCCCTGGAGCTATGGTTCGGGCGCACAGGGGTTGGGCCCCTGGAGCTGGTGGTGGGGCCCCCAGGGGTTGGACCCCTGGAGCTAGTGTTGGGGGCCCCAGGGGTCGGGCCCCTGGAGCTGGGGTTGGGGCCCCTGACCTAAAGTCACCCCCTGCTCTCCCATCCCCCACACAGACAGTCCACACTCCATCACAGTAATGCCCAGAGCATTTCACGCATGGAGCAACAGTAACACTGTGTGGCCATGCAGGGTAATGCCCAGAGCATTTCCTCCATGGAGCAAGAGTGGCACCGTTTGGCCACATAGGGTAATGCACAGAGCATTTCCCCGCATTGGAGCAACAGTGACACCATGTGGTCACACAGGGTAATGCAGATAGCATTTCCTGTATGGAGCTATGGTTCGGGAGCTCTGGGGTTGGGCCCTGGAGCTAGTGTTGGGGCCCTATGGGTTAGGCCCCTGGCGCTATGCTTCGGGCACTCAGGGGTTTGTCCCGTGGAGCTGGTGTTGGGGCCCCCCAGGGGTTAGGCACCTGGAGGTATTGTTCGGGCGCTAAGGGGTTGGGCCCTTTGAGCTGGTGCTGGGACCCCCAGGGATTAGGCCCCTGGAGCTATGGTTCGGGCGCATACGGGTTGGGACCCTGGAGCTGGTATTGGGGCCCCCAGGGTTTGGACCCCTGGAGCTGGTGTTCGGGACCCCAGGGGTTATGCCACTGGAGCTATGGTTCGGGCACTCAGGGGTTGGGCCCCTGGAGATGGTGTTGGGGCCCGAGGGGTTGGGCCCCTGGAGCTGCTGTTGGGGCCCCAGGGGTTAGGCCCCTGGAGCTGGTGTTGGGGCCCCAGGGGTTAGGCCCCTGGAGATATGGTTCGGGCACTCAGGGGTTGGGCCGCTGGAGCTGGTGTTGGGGCCCGAGGGGTCAGGCCCCGGGAGCTATGGTTCGGGCGCATACGGGTTGGGACCCTGGAGCTGGTATTGGGGCCCCCAGGGTTTGGACCCCTGGAGCTGGTGTTGGGGACCCCAGGGGTTATGCCACTGGAGCTATGGTTCGGGCACTCAGGGGTTGGGCCCCTGGAGCTGCTGTTGGGGCCCCCAGGGGTTGGGCCCCTGGAGCTGGTGTTGGGGCCCCAGGGGTTAGGCCCCTGGAGATATGGTTCGGGCACTCAGGGGTTGGGCCGCTGGAGTTGGTGTTGGGGCCCGAGGGGTCAGGCCCCTGGAGCTATGGTTCGGGCGCTCAGGGGTTGAGCCCCTGGAACTATGGTTCGGGTGCTCAGGGCTTGGTCCCCTGGAGCTGGGGTAGAGGGACCCAGGGGTTGTGCCCCTGGAGCTGGGGTTGGGGCCCCCGGGGGTTAGGCCCCTGGAGCTATGGTTCGAGCGCTCAGGGGTTGGGCCCTTGGAGCTGCTGTTGGGGCCCCCAGGGGTTGGGCCCCTGGAGCTGGTGTTGGGGCCCCAGGGGTTAGGCACCTGGAGCTATGGTTCGGGCGCTCAGGGGTTGGGCCCCTGGAGATGCTGTTGGGGCCTCCAGGGGTTGGGCCCCTGGAGCTGGTGTTGGGGCCCCCAGGTGTTGGGCCCCTGGAGCTGGTGTTGGGGCCCCAGGGGTTAGGCCCCTGGAGCTATGGTTCGGGCGCACAGGGGTTGGGCCCCTGGAGCTAGTGTTGGGGGCCCCAGGGGTTGGGCCCCTGGAGCTGGGGTTGGG
This sequence comes from Gopherus flavomarginatus, assembly GCF_025201925.1. Lineage (NCBI taxonomy): Eukaryota > Metazoa > Chordata > Testudines > Testudinidae > Gopherus > Gopherus flavomarginatus. Next base: position 455,335 of record NW_026114616.1, read on the forward strand.
GCCCCTGACCTAAAGTCACCCCCTGCTCTCCCATCCCCCACACAGACAGTCCACACTCCATCACAGTAATGCCCAGAGCATTTCACGCATGGAGCAACAGTAACACTGTGTGGCCATGCAGGGTAATGCCCAGAGCATTTCCTGCATGGAGCAAGAGTGACACCGTTTGGCCACATAGGGTAATGCACAGAGCATTTCCCCGCATGGAGCAACAGTGACACCATGTAGTCACACAGGGTAATATACAGAGCATTTCCCCGCATGGAGCAACAGTGACACCATGTGGTCACACAGGGTAATGCAGATAGCATTTCCTGTATGGAGCTATGGTTCGGGAGCTCTGGGGTTGGGCCCTGGAGCTGGTGTTGGGGCCCTAGGGGTTAGGCCCCTGGCGCTATGGTTCGGGCGCTCAGGGGTTGGGCCCTTGGAGCTGGGGTGGGGGCCCCCAGGGGTTAGGCCCCTGGAGCTATGCTTCGGGCACTCAGGGGTTTGTCCCGTGGAGCTGGTGTTTGGGGCCCCCCAGGGGTTAGGCACCTGGAGGTATTGTTCGGGTGCTAAGGGGTTGGGCCCTTTGAGCTGGTGCTGGGACCCCCAGGGATTAGGCCCCTGGAGCTATGGTTCGGGCGCATACGGTTTGGGACCCTGGAGCTGGTATTGGGGCCCCCAGGGTTTGGACCCCTGGAGCTGGTGTTGGGGACCCCAGGGGTTATGCCACTGGAGCTATGGTTCGGGCACTCAGGGGTTGGGCCCCTGGAGCTGCTGTTGGGGCCCCCAGGGGTTGGGCCCCTGGAGCTGGTGTTGGGGCCCCAGGGGTTAGGCCCCTGGAGATATGGTTTCGGGCACTCAGGGGTTGGGCCGCTGGAGCTGGTGTTGGGGCCCGAGGGGTCAGGCCCCTGGAGCTATGGTTCGGGCGCTCAGGGGTTGAGCCCCTGGAACTATGGTTCGGGTGCTCAGGGCTTGGTCCCCTGGAGCTGGGGTAGAGGGACCCAGGGGTTGTGCCCCTGGAGCTGGGGTTGGGGCCCCCGGGGGTTAGGCCCCTGGAGCTATGGTTCGAGCGCTCAGGGGTTGGGCCCTTGGAGCTGCTGTTGGGGCCCCCAGGGGTTGGGCCCCTGGAGCTGGTGTTGGGGCCCCAGGGGTTAGGCCCCTGGAGCTATGGTTCGGGGCGCTCAGGGGTTGGGCCCCTGGAGATGCTGTTGGGGCCTCCAGGGGTTGGGCCCCTGGAGCTGGTGTTGGGGCCCCCAGGTGTTGGGCCCCTGGAGCTGGTGTTGGGGGCCCAAGGGGTTAGGCCCCTGGAGCTATGGTTCGGCGCACAGGGGTTGGGCCCCTGGAGCTAGTGTTGGGGCCCCCAGGGGTTGGGCCCCTGGAGCTGGGGTTGGGGCCCCTGACCTAAAGTCACCCCCTGCTCTCCCATCCCCCACACAGACAGTCCACACTCCATCACAGTAATGCCCAGAGCATTTCACGCATGGAGCAACAGTAACACTGTGTGGCCATGCAAGGTAATGCCCAGAGCATTTCCTGCATGGAGCAAGAGTGACACCGTTTGGCCACATAGGGTAATGCACAGAGCATTTCCCCGCATGGAGCAACAGTGACACCATGTAGTCACACAGGGTAATGCAGATAGCATTTCCTGTATGGAGCTATGGTTCGGGAGCTCTGGGGTTGGGCCTTTGGAGCTGGGGTGGGGGCCCCCAGGGGTTAGGCCCCTGGAGCTATGCTTCGGGCACTCAGGGGTTTGGCCCGTGGAGCTGTGTTGGGGCCCCCCAGGGGTTAGGCACCTGGAGGTATTGTTCGGGCGCTCAGGGGTTGGGCCCTTTGAGCTGGTGCTGGGACCCCCAGGGATTAGGCCCCTGGAGCTATGGTTCGGGCGCATAGGGGGTTGGGACCCTGGAGCTGGTATTGGGGCCCCCAGGGTTTGGACCCCTGGAGCTGGTGTTGGGGACCCCAGGGGTTATGCCCCTGGAGCTATGGTTCGGGCACTCAGGGGTTTGGATCCCTGGAGCTGGTGTTGGGGCTCCCAGGGGTTGGGGCTCCCTGGAGCTCTGGTTCGGTGCCTCCAGGGGTTAGGCCCCTGGAGATATGGTTCGGGCACTCAGGGGTTGGGCCCCTGGAGCTGGTGTTGGGGGCCCGAGGGGTTTAGGCCCCTGGAGCTATGGTTCGGGGCGCTCAGGGGTTGGGCCCCTGGAACTATGGTTCGGGCGCTCAGGGGTTGGTCCCCTGGAGCTGGGGTAGAGGGACCCAGGGGTTGTGCCCCTGGAGCTGGGGTTGGGACCCCCGGGGGTTAGGCCCCTGGAGCTACTGTTCGAGCGCTCAGGGGTTGGGCCCCTGGAGCTGCTGTTGGGGCCCCCAGGGGTTGGGCCCCTGGAGCTGGTGTTGGGGCCCCAGGGGTTAGGCCCCTGGAGATATGGTTCGGGCACTCAGGGGTTGGGCCGCTGGAGCTGGTGTTTGGGGCCCGAGGGGTTAGGCCCCTGGAGCTATGGTTCGGGCGCTCAGGGGTTGAGCCCCAGCAACTATGGTTCGGGTGCTCAGGGCTTGGTCCCCTGGAGCTGGGGTAGAGGGACCCAGGGGTTGTGCCCTGGAGCTGGGGTTGGGGCCCCCGGGGGTTAGGCCCCTGGAGCTATGGTTCGAGCGCTCAGGGTTTGGGCCCTTGGAGCTGCTGTTGGGGCCCCCAGGGGTTAAGCCCCTGGAGCTGGTGTTGGGGCCCCAGGGGTTAGGCCCCTGGAGCTATGGTTCGGGCGCTCAGGGGTTGGGCCCCTGGAGATGCTGTTGGGGCCTCCAGGGGTTGGGCCCCTGGAGCTGGTGTTGGGGCTCCCAGGGGTTGGGCCCCTGGAGCTGGTGTTGGGGCCCCAGGGGTTAGGCCCCTGGAGCTATGGTTCGGGCGCACAGGGGTTGGGCCCCTGGAGCTGGTGGTGGGGCCCCCAGGGGTTGGACCCCTGGAGCTAGTGTTGGGGGCCCCAGGGGTCGGGCCCCTGGAGCTGGGGTTGGGGCCCCTGACCTAAAGTCACCCCCTGCTCTCCCATCCCCACACAGACAGTCCACACTCCATCACAGTAATGCCCAGAGCATTTCACGCATGGAGCAACAGTAACACTGTGTGGCCATGCAGGGTAATGCCCAGAGCATTTCCTGCATGGAGCAAGAGTGACACCGTTTGGCCACATAGGGTAATGCACAGAGCATTTCCCCGCATGGAGCAACAGTGACACCATGTAGTCACACAGGGTAATATACAGAGCATTTCCCCGCATGGAGCAACAGTGACACCATGTGGTCACACAGGGTAATGCAGATAGCATTTCCTGTATGGGAGCTATGGTTCGGGAGCTCTGGGGTTGGGCCCTGGAGCTGGTGTTGGGGCCCTAGGGGTTAGGCCCCTGGCGCTATGTTTCGGGCGCTCAGGGGTTGGGCCCTTGGAGCTGGGGTGGGGGCCCCCAGGGGTTAGGCCCCTGGAGCTATGCTTCGGGCACTCAGGGGTTTGTCCCGTGGAGCTGGTGTTGGGGCCCCCCAGGGGTTAGGCACCTGGAGGTATTGTTCGGGCGCTAAGGGGTTGGCCCTTTGAGCTGGTGCTGGGACCCCCAGGGATTAGGCCCCTGGAGCTATGGTTCGGGCGCATACGGGTTGGGACCCTGGAGCTGGTATTGGGGCCCCCAGGGTTTGGACCCCTGGAGCTGGTGTTGGGGACCCCAGGGGTTATGCCACTGGAGCTATGGTTCGGGCACTCAGGGGTTGGGCCCCTGGAGCTGCTGTTGGGGCCCGAGGGGTTGGGCCCCTGGAGCTGCTGTTGGGGCCCCCAGGGGTTGGGCCCCTGGAGCTGGTGTTGGGGCCCCAGGGGTTAGGCCCCTGGAGATATGGTTTCGGGCACTCAGGGGTTGGGCCGCTGGAGCTGGTGTTGGGGCCGAGGGGTCAGGCCCCTGGAGCTATGGTTCGGGCGCTCAGGGGTTGAGCCCCTGAACTATGGTTCGGGTGCTCAGGGCTTGGTCCCCTGGAGCTGGGGTAGAGGGACCCAGGGGTTGTGCCCCTGGAGCTGGGGTTGGGGACCCCCGGGGGTTAGGACCCTGGAGCTATGGTTCGAGCGCTCAGGGGTTGGGCCCTTGGAGCTGCTGTTGGGGCCCCCAGGGGTTGGGCCCCTGGAGCTGGTGTTGGGGCCCCAGGGGTAGGCCCCTGGAGCTATGGTTCGGGCGCTCAGGGGTTGGGCCCCTGGAGATGCTGTTTGGGCCTCCAGGGGTTGGGCCCCTGGAGCTGGTGTTGGGGCCCCCAGGTGTTGGGCCCCTGGAGCTGGTGTTGGGGCCCCAGGGTTAGGCCCCTGGAGCTATGGTTCGGGGGCGCACAGGGGTTGGGCCCCTGGAGCTAGTGTTGGGGCCCCCAGGGGTTGGGCCCCTGGAGCTGGGGTTGGGGCCCCTGACCTAAAGTCACCCCCTGCTCTCCCATCCCCCACACAGACAGTCCACACTCCATCACAGTAATGCCCAGAGCATTTCACGCATGGAGCAACAGTAACACTGTGTGGCCATGCAGGGTAATGCCCAGAGCATTTCCTGCATGGAGCAAGAGTGACACCGTTTGGCCACATAGGGTAATGCACAGAGCATTTCCCCGCATGGAGCAACAGTGACACCATGTAGTCACACAGGGTAATATACAGAGCATTTCCCCGCATGGAGCAACAGTGACACCATGTGGTCACACAGGGTAATGCAGATAGCATTTCCTGTATGGAGCTATGGTTCGGGAGCTCTGGGGTTGGGCCCTGGAGCTGGTGTTGGGGCCCTAGGGGTTAGGCCCCTGGCGCTATGGTTCGGGCGCTCAGGGGTTGGGCCCTTGGAGCTGGGGTGGGGGCCCCCAGGGGTTAGGCCCCTGGAGCTATGCTTCGGGCACTCAGGGGTTTGTCCCGTGGAGCTGGTGTTGGGGCCCCCCAGGGTTTAGGCACCTGGAGGTATTGTTCGGGCGCTAAGGGGTTGGGCCCTTTGAGCTGGTGCTGGGACCCCCAGGGATTAGGCCCCTGGAGCTATGGTTCGGGCGCATACGGGTTGGGACCCTGGAGCTGGTATTGGGGCCCCAGGGTTTGGACCCCTGGAGCTGGGGTTGGGACCCCAGGGGTTATGCCACTGGAGCTATGGTTCGGGCACTCAGGGGTTGGGCCCCTGGAGCTGCTGTTGGGGCCCCAGGGGTTGGGCCCCTGGAGCTGGTGTTTGGGGCCCCAGGGGTTAGGCCCCTGGAGATATGGTTCGGGCACTCAGGGGTTGGGCCGCTGGAGCTGGTGTTGGGGCCCGAGGGGTCAGGCCCCTGGAGCTATGGTTCGGGCGCTCAGGGGTTGAGCCCCTGGAACTATGGTTCGGGTGCTCAGGGCTTGGTCCCCTGGAGCTGGGGTAGAGGGACCCAGGGGTTGTGCCCCTGGAGCTGGGGTTGGGGCCCCCGGGGGTTAGGCCCCTGGAGCTATGGTTCGAGCGCTCAGGGGTTGGGCCCTTGGAGCTGCTGTTGGGGCCCCCAGGGGTTGGGCCCCTGGAGCTGGTGTTGGGGCCCCAGGGGTTAGGCCCCTGGAGCTATGGTTCGGGCGCTCAGGGTTGGGCCCCTGGAGATGCTGTTGGGGCCTCCAGGGGTTGGGCCCCTGGAGCTGGTGTTGGGGCCCCCAGGTGGTTGGGCCCCTGGAGCTGGTGTTGGGGCCCCAGGGTTAGGCCCCTGGAGCTATGGTTCGGGGCGCACAGGGGTTGGGCCCCTGGAGCTAGTGTTGGGGCCCCCAGGGGTTTGGGCCCCTGGAGCTGGGGTTGGGGCCCCTGACCTAAAGTCACCCCCTGCTCTCCCATCCCCCACACAGACAGTCCACACTCCATCACAGTAATGCCCAGAGCATTTCACGCATGGAGCAACAGTAACACTGTGTGGCCATGCAGGGTAATGCCCAGAGCATTTCCTGCATGGAGCAAGAGTGACACCGTTTGGCCACATAGGGTAATGCACAGAGCATTTCCCCGCATGGAGCAACAGTGACACCATGTAGTCACACAGGGTAATATACAGAGCATTTCCCCGCATGGAGCAACAGTGACACCATGTGGTCACACAGGGTAATGCAGATAGCATTTCCTGTATGGAGCTATGGTTCGGGAGCTCTGGGGTTGGGCCCTGGAGCTGGTGTTGGGGCCCTAGGGGTTAGGCCCCTGGCGCTATGGTTCGGGCGCTCAGGGTTGGGCCCTTGGAGCTGGGGTGGGGCCCCCAGGGGTTAGGCCCCTGGAGCTATGCTTCGGGCACTCAGGGGTTTGTCCCGTGGAGCTGGTGTTGGGGCCCCCCAGGGGTTAGGCACCTGGAGGTATTGTTCGGGCGCTAAAGGGTTGGGCCCTTTGAGCTGGTGCTGGGACCCCCAGGGATTAGGCCCCTGGAGCTATGGTTCGGGCGCATACGGGTTGGGACCCTGGAGCTGGTATTGGGGCCCCAGGGTTTGGACCCCTGGAGCTGGTGTTGGGGACCCCAGGGTTTATGCCACTGGAGCTATGGTTCGGGCACTCAGGGGTTGGGCCCCTGGAGCTGCTGTTGGGGCCCCCGGGGTTGGCCCCTGGAGCTGGTGTTGGGGCCCCAGGGGTTAGGCCCCTGGAGATATGGTTCGGGCACTCAGGGGTTGGGCCGCTGGAGCTGGTGTTGGGGCCCGAGGGGTCAGGCCCCTGGAGCTATGGTTCGGGCGCTCAGGGTTGAGCCCCTGGAACTATGGTTCGGGTGCTCAGGGCTTGGTCCCCTGGAGCTGGGGTAGAGGGACCCAGGGGTTGTGCCCCTGGAGCTGGGGTTGGGGCCCCCGGGGGTTAGGCCCCTGGAGCTATGGTTCGAGCGCTCAGGGGTTGGGCCCTTGGAGCTGCTGTTGGGGCCCCCAGGGGTTGGGCCCCTGGAGCTGGTGTTGGGGCCCCAGGGGTTAGGCCCCTGGAGCTATGGTTCGGGCGCACAGGGGTTGGGCCCCTGGAGCTAGTGTTGGGGCCCCCAGGGGTTGGGCCCCTGGAGCTGGGGTTGGGGCCCCTGACCTAAAGTCACCCCTGCTCTCCCATCCCCACACAGACAGTCCACACTCCATCACAGTAATGCCCAGAGCATTTCACGCATGGAGCAACAGTAACACTGTGTGGCCATGCAGGGTAATGCCCAGAGCATTTCCTGCATGGGCAGAGTGACACCGTTTGGCCACATAGGGTAATGCACAGAGCATTTCCCCGCATGGAGCACAGTGACACCATGTAGTCACACAGGGTAATGCAGAAGCATTTCCTGTATGGGCTATGGTTCGGGAGCTCTGGGGTTGGGCCCTGGAGCTGGTGTTGGGCCCCTAGGGGTTAGGCCCCTGGCGCTATGGTTCGGGCGCTCAGGGGTTGGGCCCTTGGAGCTGGGGTGGGGGCCCCCAGGGGTTAGGCCCCTGGAGCTATGCTTCGGGCACTCAGGGGTTTGGCCCGTGGAGCTGGTGTTGGGGCCCCCCAGGGGTTAGGCACCTGGAGATTGTTCGGGCGCTAAGGGGTTGGGCCCTTTGAGCTGGTGCTGGGACCCCCAGGGATTAGGCCCCTGGAGCTATGGTTCGGGCGCATACGGGTTGGGACCCTGGAGCTGGTATTGGGGCCCCCAGGGTTTGGACCCCTGGAGCTGGTGTTGGGGACCCCAGGGGTTATGCCCTGGAGCTATGTTTCGGGCACTCAGGGGTTGGGCCCCTGGAGCTGGTGTTGGGGCCCCCAGGGATTAGGCCCCTGGAGCTATGGTTCGGGCGCTCAGGGGTTGGGACCCTGGAGCTATGGTTCGGGCGCTCAGGGGTTGGTCCCCTGGAGCTGGGTAGAGGGACCCAGGGGTTGTGCCCCTGGAGCTGGGTTTGGGACCCCCGGGGGTTAGGCCCCTGGAGCTACTGTTCGAGCGCTCAGGGGTTGGGCCCCTGGAGCTGCTGTTGGGGCCCCCAGGGGTTGGGCCCCTGGAGCTGGTGTTGGGGCCCCAGGGGTTAGGCCCCTGGAGATATGGTTCGGGCACTCAGGGGTTGGGCCGCTGGAGCTGGTGTTGGGGCCCGAGGGGTTAGGCCCCTGGAGCTATGGTTCGGGCGCTCAGGGGTTGAGCCCCTGGAACTATGGTTCGGGTGCTCAGGGCTTGGTCCCCTGGAGCTGGGGTAGAGGGACCCAGGGGTTGTGCCCCTGGAGCTGGGGTTGGGGCCCCCGGGGGTTAGGCCCCTGGAGCTATGGTTCGAGCGCTCAGGGTTTGGGCCCTTGGAGCTGCTGTTGGGGCCCCCAGGGGTTGGGCCCCTGGAGCTGGTGTTGGGGCCCCAGGGGTTAGGCCCCTGGAGCTATGGTTCGGGCGCTCAGGGGTTGGGCCCCTGGAGATTCTGTTGGGGCCTCCAGGGGTTGGGCCCCTGGAGCTGGTGTTGGGGCTCCCAGGGTTGGGCCCCTGGAGCTGGTGTTGGGGCCCCAGGGGTTAGGCCCCTGGAGCTATGGTTCGGGCGCACAGGGGTTGGGCCCCTGGAGCTGGTGGTGGGGCCCCCAGGGGTTGGACCCCTGGAGCTAGTGTTGGGGGCCCCAGGGGTCGGGCCCCTGGAGCTGGGGTTGGGGCCCCTGACCTAAAGTCACCCCCTGCTCTCCCATCCCCCACACAGACAGTCCACACTCCATCACAGTAATGCCCAGAGCATTTCACGCATGGAGCAACAGTAACACTGTGTGGCCATGCAGGGTAATGCCCAGAGCATTTCCTGCATGGAGCAAGAGTGACACCGTTTGGCCACATAGGGTAATGCACAGAGCATTTCCCCGCATGGAGCAACAGTGACACCATGTAGTCACACAGGGTAATATACAGAGCATTTCCCCGCATGGAGCAACAGTGACACCATGTGGTCACACAGGGTAATGCAGATAGCATTTCCTGTATGGAGCTATGGTTCGGGAGCTCTGGGGTTGGGCCCTGGAGCTGGTGTTGGGGCCCTAGGGGTTAGGCCCCTGGCGCTATGGTTCGGGCGCTCAGGGGTTGGGCCCTTGGAGCTGGGGTGGGGGCCCCCAGGGGTTAGGCCCCTGGAGCTATGCTTCGGGCACTCAGGGGTTTGTCCCGTGGAGCTGGTGTTGGGGCCCCCCAGGGGTTAGGCACCTGGAGGTATTGTTCGGGCGCTAAGGGGTTGGGCCCTTTGAGCTGGTGCTGGGACCCCCCAGGGATTAGGCCCCTGGAGCTATGGTTCGGGCGCATACGGGTTGGGACCCTGGAGCTGGTATTGGGGCCCCCAGGGTTTGGACCCCTGGAGCTGGTGTTGGGGACCCCAGGGGTTATGCCACTGGAGCTATGGTTCGGGCACTCAGGGGTTGGGCCCCTGGAGCTGCTGTTGGGGCCCCCAGGGGTTGGGCCCCTGGAGCTGGTGTTGGGGCCCCAGGGGTTAGGCCCCTGGAGATATGGTTCGGGCACTCAGGGGTTGGGCCGCTGGAGCTGGTGTTGGGGCCCGAGGGGTCAGGCCCCTGGAGCTATGGTTCGGGCGCTCAGGGGTTGAGCCCCTGGAACTATGGTTCGGGTGCTCAGGGCTTGGTCCCCTGGAGCTGGGGTAGAGGGACCCAGGGGTTGTGCCCCTGGAGCTGGGTTGGGGCCCCCGGGGGTTAGGCCCCTGGAGCTATGGTTCGAGCGCTCAGGGTTGGGCCCTTGGAGCTGCTGTTGGGGCCCCAGGGGTTGGGCCCCTGGAGCTGGTGTTGGGGCCCCAGGGGTTAGGCCCCTGGAGCTATGGTTCGGGCGCTCAGGGGTTGGGCCCCTGGAGATGCTGTTGGGGCCTCCAGGGGTTGGGCCCCTGGAGCTGGTGTTGGGGCCCCCAGGTGTTGGGCCCCTGGAGCTGGTGTTGGGCCCCAGGGGTTAGGCCCCTGGAGCTATGGTTCGGGCGCACAGGGGTTGGGCCCCTGGAGCTAGTGTTGGGGCCCCCAGGGGTGGGCCCCTGGAGCTGGGTTGGGGCCCCTGACCTAAAGTCACCCCCTGCTCTCCCATCCCCCACACAGACAGTCCACACTCCATCACAGTAATGCCCAGAGCATTTCACGCATGGAGCAACAGTAACACTGTGTGGCCATGCAGGGTAATGCCCAGAGCATTTCCTGCATGGAGCAAGAGTGACACCGTTTGGCCACATAGGGTAATGCACAGAGCATTTCCCCGCATGGAGCAACAGTGACACCATGTAGTCACACAGGGTAATATACAGAGCATTTCCCCCATGGAGCAACAGTGACACCATGTGGCCACACAGGTAATGCAGAAGCATTTCCTGTATGGAGCTTGGTTCGGGAGCTCTGGGGTTGGGCCCTGGAGCTGGTGTTGGGGCCCTAGGGGTTAGGCCCCTGGCGCTATGGTTCGGGCGCTCAGGGGTTGGGCCCTTGGAGCTGGGGTGGGGGCCCCCAGGGGTTAGGCCCCTGGAGCTATGCTTCGGGCACTCAGGGGTTTTGTCCCGTGGAGCTGGTGTTGGGGCCCCCCAGGGGTTAGGCACCTGGAGGTATTGTTCGGGGCGCTAAGGGGTTGGGCCCTTTGAGCTGGTGCTGGGACCCCCAGGGATTAGGCCCCTGGAGCTATGGTTCGGGCGCATACGGGTTGGGACCCTGGAGCTGGTATTGGGGCCCCCAGGGTTTGGACCCCTGGAGCTGGTGTTGGGGACCCCAGGGGTTATGCCACTGGAGCTATGGTTCGGGCACTCAGGGGTTGGGGCCCCTGGAGCTGCTGTTGGGGCCCCCAGGGTTGGGCCCTGGAGCTGG